>NC_134531.1:173742482-174045512 GCF_050624435.1 Tenrec ecaudatus | reverse complement strand
CATAAGCAAACTGATATCAAAGGGAATTTTTATCATTATCTGTATATGTGGGGTAAAAATCTACATTTCATGGTTATTTAACCAATGCTGCTATAGCAGAAATTATACAAGGGGCTGGCTAAAACAAAGATATATTTTATATTCTCACTGTTTGGGAGGCTACATATATGAATTCAAGGTGCTAGATCTAGAATAAGACTTCTTTGGCCACTCTGAAGGAAGACCTCATTAATTTCAGCTCTGCTCCTTGGTGGTATAGATAGATGATAGCTAGCTAAATGATAGATAGCTAGATGAGAAATAGATATAGAGACTTTTAAAAGTTCATGGAATATTCCATTATCTTTTAATTTCATTTTTCCATGAATTTTTGAAGCCATCTTGTATATAAGGTTAAATATATATATATATAAATTAAATTTATTAATTAGAAACTAACAGAAAACAAAAAAAGCTGACATTTCTAAGAAATTGTTGGCAGGATTTAAAGCAAACCCACTTATTGACGAAAAGTAAGCACTTGTATTGGGTACTTGATATATTTTGGAATCAACATCAGAAAGGCATGTATCTCACCTAGAGATGTTCTTGCTGGAACAGCATCTTTATTAATCCAGAAAGACACCCATGATAGGACCACGATGAGTGTGCAAGGGATGTAGGTCTGGATGGTGAAGTACCCCATTCTTCTGCTCAGCTCAAAGTAGACAGCCATGATCACGTAATCTCCTAAGACAAAGTAAAGATAACGCCATGACATTTGACCACAAACTGCTGTGCATACTTTTAAATGGAGAGTTTTATATAGGAGGTTCGTGATTTAACCCCTACC
Source organism: Tenrec ecaudatus (assembly GCF_050624435.1). Taxonomy (NCBI): domain Eukaryota; kingdom Metazoa; phylum Chordata; class Mammalia; order Afrosoricida; family Tenrecidae; genus Tenrec; species Tenrec ecaudatus. The sequence continues at coordinate 174,044,680 of NC_134531.1, read as the reverse complement.
CCCCCCCCAGTTATTTCACTGGAGAATTCTGGGGCAGGCTGATGGTGCACACATTTACAACTTGTAATCTATGGGGCAATTCTATTCTGAACTAATGGGTCACTATCATGGGGTGAAAGTTCTTGCTGAGAAAAAGTGTTACTATGGACCAATGACTGTGTCCTCACTGTTGACTGATCCTATTAACTTCCCTAATAAACTCTCTTACACATGACTATTGTCTGTAAGTTTTGCATGGCCATGGCAATGAATTATAGAACCCAGTATAGATGCAGAGTGGTATGCAAACTGGACATCCCCTTACAGAAGGGTCATGGGGAGGAAAGGAGCCAGAGTGCAGTATAGCAACGATGAAACATACAACTTTCCTCTAGTTCTTAAATGCTTCCTCCCCGCCCCTATTTTGATCCCAATTCTACCCTACAAATGCAGCTAGACCAGAGGATGTACACTGGTGCAGAAAGGAACAGAAAATAAAGGAAATCCAGGACATATGAACCCTCAGGACCAGTGGTGAGAGTGGCGATACCAGGTGGGTAGAGGGAAGGTGGGTTAGAAAGAGGGAACTAATTACAAGGATCTACATATAACCTCCTCCCTGGGGGATAGTCAGCAAGAGTGGGTGAAGGGAGATGTTGAACAGTGTAAGACATGACAAAATAATAATAATCTATAAATTATGAACAGTTCATGTGGGAGGGGGTGGGGATGGAGGAGAAAAATGAGGAGCTGATACCAAGGGCTCAAGTAGAAAGCAAATGTTTTGAGAATGATACAGGCAATAAATGCACAAATGTGCTTGACAAAATGGATGGATGTATGGATTGTGATAGGAGTTGTATGAGCCCCCAATAAAATGATTTTTTTTTAAAGAAAATAATCAACTGAAAAAAAAAGCATGTTTGGTGTCAGAATAAATAAAAGGGATGAACTATGGAGCATGTCTGAGTGCTGCCGCAGGGCACTAGGTTAGACCCGATGCTTTCTATGAGTCAGAATTGATTTGAGGGCAATAGGATTTCAAACAGAGGGTATGGCATACATATGATTATGAGCTTGATTACCAAAATATAAGATATCAACACCATGAAGCCCCTTGGGATGAACAACCAGTAATCTTTTCTGAAGTTTTGTGGCGCACACTTCTGTTCTGACATACATGGATTCATCAGAAGTCAGAAAACATTCAAGGGCAATTGGTTTTTATCATTTCAGAAGGATTGTTATATCCACTTACATGGATAAACAAAGCAAACAAACAAACAATAGACATTCTTAATTGAATGCTTGTCTACATGAAAGTATTGAAACAACTGAAGAAAAAAATGTTTACCATAATAATCACCATTTCTTCTTTTGGGGGTTTTTGTTCTTGATATCTGTTCTTATTAAGGCATAGATTATAAATCACTTTGTTTGATGGGACAGCAGAGAAGAGCCCTTCTATACAGTTCTTATCTCACTTGCAATAGATCTTTCGATTTGCAAAAATTTCTTGTTGTTCTTATTGTTCTACTTAAACAAACCCCGGGGCACTATCCTGGTACTTGACATTAATAGATGAGTATATTACTTAGTATATTACTTTGCATTCATAGCCTAACTCAATGCTGAACCATATTTCTTTCTTATTGAATTTTTATTGAATCAGACGCTTTTCCTTTATTGAAATGTCTTCAATTTGTTATTGTTCATTATCATATCTGTCTTTCCTACTGGATTTTAGCTGCTTGAATTAATGAACAGTGTCAATTTTATCCCATTGTTGAATCATTGCTACTTAGTGTATATATTGCTTATCCCAAATACATAAGCAAAAAATGAAAGAATGCATTTATAAATTTTAGATGAAAGACAAAAAGAAAACACACAGAGAAATCAACAAAGATTGTTGTGAAACATTTGGATCAAAATAGAAATCTCTGTAGATAATCCAGAGCATATACTAATAAAAATACTAATAATTAAAATAATCATTACATAGTTATATTTTATGCTTACTATATAATATAATGTTTAATTTACTATACTTTGTCATTTCTGATCTTTTGAAATGATTCAAAAGTTGCCTTTAATATCTCATGCCACTAATTTTGTATGATTTCCAGTGAAATTGCAGATTTAAAATTTTGAAGTTGGAAAACATAATATGGCAATATAACCCAGTTTTTCTAAAATTTTGTTTTCTGTATGCCCTTTGAGAATAACAGGTTCACAATGAGAAGTAAATAAATGAGCTCAACTTTCAAATGTGTCTTTTTCCTTTATGAAATTATATTTTGCTCTAAAACACATGGATAATTAAATCCAAATCATGTGTTTTAGTTAAATTATTTGGCTTCCTGCCTGTGTTTCTCTATGTACCAGGCTGATTTAGAGTTGATTTGAAAATAAAGTGTTCTAGAAGCCACCCTCAGTGTAGACTGATATAGCTGGGTGTGTTATCACATATATGCCAGTTCTTCTTTCCCTCACAAGCTGTACCTCATCTTCTTCCAGGCTGCCCAGAAGACCTTCACTGGATACTCTTTGAGGAGTAAAGATTCTCTCCTAAACCTGTAATGTTTCCTGAGTGGGCTTATGAATGCCTTCTAACCTCTATTTGATGGAATGACTAACTAACAATCTTTTGAGTAAGGCTCGGCTGAGGCAAGGTTAGAGACCATTGACAATGGAGTTGCACCTCCAAAGGAACGCCCACTCCTCCAAGGCCAATTGTTGTTAGCTGCCCTTGAGCTATGCGATGTTGGTGGCAACCATTATAGCATCTCTTCAGTGGACCCACAGGCTGGATTCAAACTGTCAAATCTCCAGGTTAGCCACCAAACACGTGCTGCTTTCACCACCAAGTCTCTTAAAATACAATTTTGTTTGAGCAATTATTCTTGAAAAGTTGAAAGTAGTAATGTTTTGGCTTTTTTTCTGATGATAACTGAGTTTTGGTTAACTCCATGATACAGTGTTGTTGTTAGGTGCCATTCATCAAGTTAGTTCTGAACCAATAGCAACCCTACATATGACAGAAAAGAACAATGCACTGTCCCGCACTATCCTTGCAATTGTTCCTTTGTAGAAGCCTATGGTTGCAGTAATTCTCGGCATTCGTTTAACAGAGTATGGCTACTTAAAGTCACGCTTCTCCAAAAATTAGTTTGGTCTTTGTTTTTATTCTAATTTAGATTAGGGCAGAGATATTTTGAATTAGAATATCCTTAATTGCAGTCTAATTTAAAATAGAGATAGAATGGTAGACTTTTAAATACTAAAAATGGTTGATTTTCAATTTGATATGACACCAATTAATATCCATCTTCTTTATTTTCTCATGTCTTTGATCGGAATATCAAAAGAAAATATAAGCTCAACTATGTTAGGTGAAAACAAAACCCCAAAAATCAAACCATGAAAGAAAGTTATATTTCTGCAAGTGATACTATTTTGTGATTCTTTCCCTCCAATTTTTCAAATTTCTGAGTTTTCTGCACATTTTAGATGTGTATAAGTCAAAATTTACAATGCATCCCATTTAAAATAAATCATAATAACCTTTAGCAACTTCTTTACTCCTCCTGTAAGTAAATGAAAATCTACACCTTGACCTTCATGATCTAATTTTTTTAAAGGTGAATTCTAATTAGGCATTACGTTAACAAGATGATTATCTCAATGCAATTCTCTGCTTTCCCTTAGGTCAGAGTCTAAACTTCTTTGGCCTGCTTATCTATCAATTTCTATTATAAGGAAATAGCTTTGGAACATCTTTCATCTTTGGCAGTAAATCCAAAGCTTTGCTACCACTGGATTATAGATTCAAACTTGGAAACAGGCCATTTAAAAGCAAAGCGGTTTCACAGTGTCAGCCTGATGCCAGTCTTATCTTTCAGGCCACATCGTTTTTTGTATACTTAAAAACTCTACGGCTGAGGAGCCTATAAAATCAAATCCTCTTAAAGTACCGCATCAGTGATCCCCGAAGCCCCAAAGGTTTAAATGCCAACCAAGTCAAAAGTGGTTATTTCAGTCACTTCAAATCCATTCTATTGATTCATCTTAACATTAGCTATTTAAGGTCATAGTTTATAAATTAGTTTGGCCTTGCTTTTGTCCTAATTTGGAATGTAAGACACAGGCAACAATGGAAGACAAAAGTAATATAATTTAAAATTACATCCAATAACAATGTCCACCCTTTTTTAAAGCTTCAATTTTTTCAGACTTAGCAACATTAGTAAAAAATCATGTTTTTAAATAGTGGTGCTAAATTGCCCTGCGAACACTTTTTCATTCTTATGTTGATTTAGGTTGTTCAGACTTTTAATTCAAAATTGAAATGCTTTTAAATTTTAAATCATTCACATTTTTTCTCTTCACTGAGTCCCTGAAATGATCAAAAGGATGATCTTCTAGCCTGGTTGTGGGGCCTACTGTGAGCACTAACTAGTCTGAACGGCGTCCATACACCACCTCTCAGTAGGTGAAGAACTCTTTCAGGACGATGAGAAAAACGAAGAGTCAGATATACTTTCACCTATTTCCTCTCTCATCATCCTAATTTTTACTTAGTTGTACGCTTTCAGGTAGATTCTGAACATGACCCCATGTGAGAGAGTAGAATTGAATGATAGGGGTTTCAGGACAGTAATCTTTATGGAGGTCAACAGAGCTTTCTGCCATGAGCCCCGGGGTGGGGCTGAACCATGCACCATTTGTTCAACAGCCAAGCACTTATCCATTGTGCCACCTAGGAGCCTAATCCTTCTCTTATTCAATTTAAATATAATAATAGAGTTTGTACTGTGTGGAGTAGGTTCCAGTTGAATGTACAATTATGTTATACTCTGCTTTAGATTCATTTTTCTATTATCTTCATTATATATAATGAAATAATTATTTTTAATCATCATTATGCCTAGAGCACTCTGAGGTAATGTGAAGATTTAGATGATCTATGAGATTTCACAGCTGATTTTAAATTCAGAGGGTTAAAAATGGGACCATGATGAAGGAATAGACTGTCCATTTTTGGGAAGTTAGTCACTGAAAGACTTATGATTAGCAGCAAAACATTGTGTGCTATTGAAAACCTCAAGAACAGCAACAGCACATTGTTATCGATAGTGCCAGAAGATGAATGCCTCTGTTGGAAGGTTAAATTTGACTCAGGAAGAGCTGCCTGCTCAAAGTAGAGATGACCACAATGATGAGTAACGTCTTTGTGAACTTCCTGTACTGATGCGGCATAACTCCAAGTGAAAAGAAATAATTGAAAACATCTATTAATAGTTGAACCTTGGAATGTATAAAGTATGAGTCTAGAAAAATTGAAAGTTTTCAAAAATGAATGGAATGCACAAAGATAGCTAGGTAGGCATTAGTGCTGAAACAGAGAGGTAGTATCCATTTTGAATCAGATAATCATAATCCAGAATGGTACATTCAAGAGGAATGGTATTGCATTCATTGTCAAAAAGTATATTTCAATGAAAGGAAAATACATATTCAAATAAAAAGAAATTCAGTCAATACAACTGTTATACACCAATAATCATACAAATTTACGCACCAACCACAAAAGTAAGTGATGAAGAAACAAACTGAAGAATTTTCCAACATTAATCAGACATGTAATCAAGATGCAGAGATAATTACCAGTGATTGGAATGCAAAAGTTGGAAACAAAGAGGACGGAACAGTAGTTGAAAAAGATGGTTTGAAGCGGCGATCTAGCTCAGAAGCAACAAAGCTCACAAGGAAGAACATACCAGCCTGTGTGATCACGCGATTCCAAAGGGATCAGTTATCAGGCCTCAAAGAACAAAAAACATATCATTGGCTGCACACTTCCATGGTACAATCGCCGAAGACAAACGGGTGCATAAGCAAATGTGGCGAATAAAGCTGATGGTGCCCGGCTATCGAAAGAGATAGTGTCTGAGGTCTTAAAGGCTTGAAGGTGAATAAGCAGCCATTTAGCTCAGAAGCAATAAAGCCCACATGGAAGAAGCCCACCAGCCGATGCGATCACGAGGTGCCAAAGGGACCAGGTATAAGCCATCATACAAAAAAAAAGAATATATATGTATATATTTGCGTGTATATATGTATATGTATGTGTGTGTGTGTGTATATATATATATATATATCATAGTGAATGAAGGGGGAAGTGCAGAGTGGAGACCCAGGGCCCAAGTGTCGGCCACTGGAGATACCCTCATAGAGGGGTTTAGGAGAGGAGATGTGTCAGTCAGGGTGCGAGGTAGTACCGATGAAGAACACAGCTTTCCCCCAGATCCTGGATGCCCTCTCCCCCAGCTACCATGATCCGAATTCTACCTTGCAGGACTGGATAGGGCAGAGGCTGTACACTGGTGTATATGGGAGCTGGAGGCACAGGGAATCCAGGGTGGACGATACCTTCAGGACCAGGGGTGTGAGGGGCGATGCTGGGAGAGTGGAGGGTGAGTGGGTTGGAAAGGGGGAACTGATTACAAGGATCCACATGTGACCTCCTCCCTAGGAGATAGACGGCAGAGAAGTGGGGGAAGAGAGACTCCGGATAGGGCAAGATATGACAAAATAACAATCTATAAATTATCAAGGGCTCATGAGGGAGGGGGAAGCGGGGAGGGAGGGGTTAAAAAAAAAGAGGACCTGATGCAAAGGGCTTAAGTGGGGAGCAAATGCTTTGAAATGATTAGGGCAAAGAATGTACGGATGTGCTTTATACAATTGATGTATGTATATGTATGGATTGTGATAAGGGTTGTATGACCCCCAAATAAAATGTAAAAAAAGAAAGAATAATAATAAAATAAATTTTTAAAAAAGAATTGTACAAGCCTCCAATAAAACGATTAAAAAAAAAAGAAAAAGATGGTTTGGTGATAGCAATGAAGCTGGAGATCACATGATAGAATTTTGCAAGACCCATTGCTTCTTTATCAAAATGAATCTCCTTCATGTTATTTTCTTGACAACGTAAAAGAAATTATACTGAGGCAATTAGTTTATTGTGCCAACCTGGCTGATAAACACATGTGAAAGGCAGAGGGATAAATGGCTCTGTGAGCCTCACCTTTCTAGTCCTTGGGTCTCTTGCTTTGTGATGGTCGGGCCAGGGTGCACCTGCGTTAGCACTTTCCTGCTGCAGCTGGCAAGGCTGACTTCCTACAAGACATCCCTGAGGAGAAGCCACATGGACCTACCCCGATGCAGCCCTGCGTGCTGGAGCAGCCGTGTGGAGACTCTTGCGAGTGCTGAGATGCTTACACATTCACTGACTCTGCTTTTCTCCTACAGTTGGCATTATTGCGTCTGTTTTGTGAGATAGAGGAGGTCTTTGTGCATTGGTGTCGGCCATATGGGCTAATGTTGGATTTGTGGGCTTGGGCAGCACTGGGGTGGGATGTTTTCTTGATGCACACATAACCTTTATATAAAACTCTCTCTTATATATGAGTTTCTGTGAATTTGTTTCTCTAAAGTACCCAGCCTATCAGATGTACATACATAGAATGCATAGAAATCTCACTGACTACATCGGGCAAGAGACAATGGAGAATTCAATATCAATAGCTAAAGTAATGCAAGGACCAACTGTGGAACGCACTATCAGTTGATTATGTAAATTCAGGTAGAAGCTGAAGTAACCTATAAGAAGTCTATGAGAGGTACAATATGACGTAGAGTAGATTCCATCTAAGTTTCTAGCATATCTGAAGAACAGACTTGACACATTGAACATTAACGGCACAACACTGGATAAGCTATGGTATGAAGCATCATGTAGGAAGAGACAAAGGTTATTTAGACAAATAGGAAAGAACGCAAAGATCAAAATGGATGTCAGAAGGCACTGAAACTTGCTCTTAATCATAGCATATCGAAGGCAAACGGAGGAAATGATGAAGTCAAAGAGAAAGGATGTTAGCTTGTGGAACCAGTACATGGATCTAAAGGCAGTTGTTCAAAAAGAACTAAGGTATACTGTGTGACTTAAAATATGGAAAGGTGTGCAACAGGATTGCAACCGCTCATCATTCAATCTGATTCCATCTGTGCGCTGAGCAAACAAGCAGGGAAATCAGGTTGTTGTAGAACTGGGCACTGGGATTGGAGAAAGGCTTATTAACAGTCTGTGATATGCAGATGACACAACCTTGCTTGATCCATTTTTTCGTGTAACAACAACAACAACAAAAGCACCAGAGAGGTTATTTATTCAAGGTCAAGAATGGATTTTACTTGCATGAGATATTTGCAATATTATTCTAATATTTGAGCATTTCGTCTGGTCACGTGTCCTTGGAATGGGTACAAATCTAGATCTTTCCCAGTCAGTTAGCCAATGGCTATGTTCTAATTTTTCTAGCATAGACAAGGAAGTGCTTCTGGTACTTCATCAACCTGTTGAAACGTATCCACGGGAATACTCTCGTATCCCGGAGCCATATTTTTCTCATTGCCTGCAGTGCAGCTGGGTCTTCTTTCAGACCATTGACTTTTGCTCACATGCTTCCTCCTGAAATGACTGTAGGTCGGCCGGTACATTTTGGTACAGTGACTCTGTGAGTTATTTCAATCTTACTTTGATGATTCCTGAATCATTCAGTGTGTTTCCCATATAATCTTTCAGTATTCCAAATTGAGGCTTAATATTTGCCTTTAGTTATTCCAGTTTAAGATACACTGAGCATTTTCTTCCCTTTAGTTTTCTAAGTTTAGATTTTTGCACATTTTGTACATAATATTTTACTTTATCTTCTCAAGCTGTCCTTTAAATTTCCTATTCACTTCTGACATCACAGTTTCTTCCATTTGCCTTAGCTACTCTGGGATTAACATTAAGTTTCAGAGTCTCTTCTGACATCCACTTTTATCTTTTCTTTCTTGTCCTTTAAAAACCTTTTACTTTCTTCAAGAATGATGTTCTTGATGTTCTCCCACAGTTCATCCGATCTTTGGGCATTAGCATTCAATGTAATGAATCAATTATTGAGATATACTCCATATTCAGTTGGGATAGACTCAGGTTATATTTTGGCTCTAGTGAACTTGTTTTAATTTTCTTCAGCTTCAATATGAACTTACATATGAGCAATTGATGGTCTTTTCCACAGTCAGCCCTTGGCCTGGTTTTAGCTGCTGATGTGGAATTTCTCCGGTGTCTTTTGCCATAGATATAGTCAATTAGATTTCTGTTTATTCCATTTGAATAAGTCTATGTGTACAGTTTCCTTTTGTGTTGCTCAAAGAAAAGGTATGTGTTAAGAAAAAGTCATTATTTTTGCAAAATTCTATCATAAGATCTCCAGTTTTATTTCCATCACCAAGACCATTCTTTTCCAGCTACTGTTCCTTCCTCTTTGCATTCCAGTCACCAATAAAAATCCATGCGTCTTATTTGCAAGTTTGAACAATTTCTGACAGAAGACACTGGTAGAATTCTTTAATTTGTCATCACTAGGTTTGATGGTCGCATAATCATAGTTTTATTGGTTGGATTCCCTAGAAGGCATATGGATATAATCCTATCACAGACAGAATTTGTATTTCAAGTTATGTCTTAAAATGCCCATTCTGACAATGAATTCAATGCCATTTCTCTAGACTATCGATCTCAGCATGGTAGTTACATAATATGTAATCAACTTGAGAAGGGATGGAGTCTAGCCTGTCAATCAGGTCATAGCTCGATAACCTCATTTGGAGGCACCGTGGAGATAAATAGCTGACTGGAGGTCAGATACAGACACACTCCTTTTGAGACATTCCTATTGCAAACCAGATGGAGCTACGCTGACGCAGCCACAGCCCTGAGCTGGAGGATCCACGTGTAGGCCCATGCCAGTGCTGAGAGCCTTCTACCACCACTGGATCCACAAGATTTTCCACCTGCTGACCTGTGATCTTTCTTCATACATTCTTTGTCATTGCATATGCTGTGTGAATCTGAAGAATTTATAGACTGGTAACATACATATGGGTTAATATCAGATTTATGGACTTGACGTGGACTGGGATGGGATGTTTTCTTAATGCACATTTGCTTTTGATGTAAATTCTCTCTTACACACATATTAGTCTTCCTGAATTTGTTTTTCTAGTCCACCCAGACTAACACACTTAGCATATGAAGTCATATGATTTTGTGATTAAAAATGGCCATTACCAGTTCACTTTAGCTCAGTAATGCATAGGATCTCAATCTTTATGTGTTCTATTTCATTTTTGATGACTTCCAATTTTCCTAGATTCAAACTTCATATATTCCAAGTTGGAATTATTAATAGATCTTCGAAGTGTTTCTTCGTACCTTGAGTTGTTCCCTATGAGCAAATGAAGATCCCAAATTCCCCATTCCCACAGGCTTTAATCCATCCACATCCCCTTAGGTGACTCCACTTTGAGAGAGAAGCTTCTCATCAGTCACATTTTGAGTGACATCTGAGCTGAAAGGCCCGTCTTCCTGTACTATCTCTGATAATGTTCTGCTTCCTTTCATCAGGCCTTTAGTGTTTGAGTTTCCATGTTATCCATAACGTTTTCAGCAGCTACTTCCTCTGCAGTGGGCAGTTGATTCCTTCTTTGTGATCTGTTCTAGTCTAGAAGCTCTGCTGAAATCTGCTCACTTTGAGTGATCTGTGGCACTTGAAACACCAGTGACATAGCTTCCAGCATCACAGCAACACACAAGTCACCACAATATGCCAAACTGACAGACAAGTGGTGGGATTATAATAGGCCCAAGATTTTAAACCTCATTTTATCAATTTTAAATGTAGGTAATTTCTATTTATTTTAATGTGTTGACCTTCCCATAAGGCAAAACCAAAGTCAAGCAATCTGATTTTTTTGCCTCAGCTACAGCCTATCACCTGGAAGCAAAAATTCTCAATATGCCAATTTAGGCAAATAACTTTGAAGTAACCACCCACTGACCAGTGTTGCTTCTGCCGCTGCTTCTGCTGCTGCTTCTTCTTTAACATATGTCCTTATAACATTAGTGTCTTTTGCATGTCCTTTGGAGCTGTTGTCTGATTTCCAGACAAGACACACTTTCCAACATTAATGAATTACAAATACATCTTAGTGAATTTGTACTTAAATTTAATCTGTGGAAAATTTCATTTCTAACACTACCTTTCCAATGCTGAAAACTCCTCTGCCTGAAACACCCGTCTACCTGTTCCAGAAAACCACAGAGAGTGTTCCTCTTGTAGAATACGTTCAGATGAAATGGAAGCGCAATATTTGCACAACCTCCAGAGAATGATGGGATTCTAGGTTCACAGAGTGAGCGTTTGCTATTATCTCAGTTCTCTGCGCTTATTATACACTCTTCTTTATTAGCACATTAGTTTCTCATTCTCACCGTGTGAAAAAGTCACCACAAATACTTAGCTCAATGTGCCCTTTGGTAATGTGATTCACTAGTCTGAGCCCGTCATCCGGGTCTAAAAATGCAACAAAGGACTTCACCTAGGGATCTAAATAAATACAATAACTCTTGCTCAGATATTCTAAAGTTCAAAATACAAATGAACACATTTTTCACCTTGATCCATCCACAAGAAGTACAATTTCCAAGCAAAATTAAGATGAACTCTCACAAATATATGACTAGATATTAAAACATTTTTATATACAGACTAGTTTATAGCAGTATGCAATTTGTACAAATTGAGTTCTAGGATTCAAATCCTACAAGGTATAGGGAGTTGGTTAAGTAATGTAATTTCTAAAATAGATATTCATATGTATTTCTAAGGCTACTGAGAACACGACATTTGCTAATGATAAAGAAAGTGTTTTGTAATCTTTCAGACACCTTGTCTAGAGGAGAGGAATTGCAGCCTCCTGAAGACAGTTGTTTCACAAAAAAGCTTCTATAATTTTTTATAGAGATGCTGCCTTGGAGTAATACTTAGTGTCCATTATTAAGCAGCTATCTATCTAATGGTTTCAACAAGTGGAGTTCACGGAGCTATCAGTGGATATCCAGCAAATTCTTAGAAAGTTTATAACAACTTAACCTCCTGTTAGATGTGCTTTGAGGTGGAAAGATTACATGATATGTGGAGGCAGAAACTGTAACTGATTTTTCACACTTGATGTCCTTGAGCTACAGTTTTGGGAATAAATAAGACATGTATTTCCTTTCTTACATAGAGATAATGAGACTACACTTCATGGTGGAAATTAATTGAGATGCTCTTTTGTGACCTATGGAAAGTCCAAGATTTTCCAGTAAAAAAAAATCGTCAATAGAAAATTGTGAAGGTACCATTTGAAATAGCACCTTTTGCAAAGGACAGCTGCTTATTCCACTTACTCCAAGAGAAAAGCGCGTTCCCGGAGCAGTTGTTCGGCGTCCATCAATGTAAATGGGGAAGAACAATCACACAGAATGTCTGTAATAAGGAAATGGTTTTCCAAGCTGATCAAAGTCTACATATGTGACATTAGGGGATCATTTAAATGAATCACTCTTATTTTCAGGTTTTTAATATGACATAGAAACTTCACAGAATAATTTCAAAGACCAAGTCTATAATTACCCCAATTTTGAGCATTTCTCACATGCTGAAGACTACCAAGTACTCTGTCAATCTAGTTTTGTTTGAATATTATTAGATATATTTTGCTAATTATTATGTAAATGTGACCAGATTTGTGGTAGGTAGCTAATAAAATACACTTCCACTGTTACTGAGTTGAATCCAATTCACAGCGACCCAAGGGCAGAATGGAATTGCTGCCATAGGTTTCCAAGATTACAAATCATGTGTCTACCATAGAGCAGCTGATGGGCTTAATTGAAGACCTTGTACTTAGCAAGCCATTGCTTACCTCACTATACACCAAGGCGCCCTATGTTGCTTATAGATACTTAAATAAGAATAGGCATCAAACCAAAATCTAGCTCTAAATTTAAGGTTGGCACACTAATCTCCACTAATTCTAATAAGACAACAGATGCAATAGATTGAAAAGTACAGGTAAGGAAGTTTTAATCTATGATATATGGTCTCAAATTACAATGAGTGGATGTTGCCTGGCAGATCCCTGTGGCGACGGAGGTGAACATATCCAACCTATTCTGGTTCCCATATTACCAGGAGGCAAAAGTCAAACATGTCTCCATTCTCCATCCTTTTACCTATTCTGATACTGAGAGTTCCTCCCTTTCCACTATACATTTTTGCTGAGTTGATAATCCTTTGCAATGGCCACAGAGCACTCCTAGGTAATACTAAAAATTAAGGGCAATTAAAGGGGGCTGTTAGGGAAGGCAATAGGTTACCAGTCTGTATCAGCAAATGTAAGGATACACTTACTAGTCGCCTCCAACAGCAGCCTCATCTCTCTCTCCAGGTCTTAGCCTCTCACCCACACGGTACTTATGTCTCTTTCTAGCCCTCAGTCTTTCAACTATATGATCCCTTGGCCTTGGCCTCAATGGTCACAGAAGCCAGCCTCCTTGTCAATCTGTTCCACAGTTCCATAGTCTTGAGCCAGATAAGGAGAAATTTTCCAATAGTCTTGGCCCTGCTCCCCCAAGTTACATGCTACATCTCTTAGACATCTGGTCTTGATGATCTCTGCCACTTCAGAGATCTTGAATGTTTCCTTCCATGATCCTGGGGGTTTCTCCCTCTACTTCTCTTTCGAAGATGGCTCATCCTTACAGTCAAGGGAGGGTTAAATAAACTCACCAACCCTCTGTTACACATACCAACCGTCTGTTACACACACCCTATTTGCACAACCCCACACAACAAATGATTAACTCCTGGGTAAGTCATGGGTAAAAATGCCACACAAGAAATTTCACCCCACCAAAATCCCCCCAAAATTACTTTTTATTCTTTAGAGATCTTTTTCATATAAATTTACTCCTTAAATATGCCTTTAATTTTTATTAACTATACTTTTAAGATAAACATTTTTCTCTTTTCACCACTTACTCTATCTCAGTAATTATTTAATATTTTGCCAAAATTTGAGAAGCACCAGAAATTAAAATGTTATAGAAGAAAGAAAATGAGGGAGAGGAAGGTACAGAAGGAAGAGACCATTATTTGGGAGCACTCTCAAAGCAATGCTTCTAAAAATGCACTGCAGGGAGCATTGATTTCACAGGATACTAAAAATAACGGGTCTCTCAATTATGAATATTTGATTTGGGTTCATAGTACGATACTCAAGTCTCCAGTAAATTCGCTGTCCCCATTAGCATCAACGTGACTCATCACTATGCAAAGACGTGTGTCTTCCACCTAGCATGTCCCAAACATATATGATCATGGCAACTTTTTTTAAGGAAATACTTTTTACTGTCCACAAAACATACATCCAATAATACTTGCCATGAGACACACTCTTCTTGGTGCGGTCCGGGAGGTGTAGGGGCAGGCACACATTTCCCTTCACCTCTTAACCTATTACACAGGAAAATCTACTTTTGTAGAAGAATTGGGAAGAAATGAATATATTCTCCCACCTGTCTACTTTACTTATTTCTCTATACCATATTTGTGAGATTAGGAGAATTGACAATTTAGTTATCTCTTAGAGTCAAGACAAAGGTTATTTTCAGAGTATCATCTACACACTTGTCTCATTCAGTCCCCACTCTGGAAAATCATTAAGTGCCTGGCAACTATTCTTCATATGTTTGTCTTATACACCCACCTCTTTCCTATGTTAGTTAATCCTGAGTTTAGATTTGGAAAAGAAATAGCAAAAATCTCATTTGTAGCTCTAAATCAACTTTACAAATTAATGCTATGAGCAATAAAAATGATATTTGAGTCTAATTTATAAATGTGTCTTGTAACGTGTTCCAAAACCAGGAAATGAAGAAAAATATTATTTATGATTATAACCCAGAAACCACATCTGGGAAATAAGCCTGTTGGAGAGCTTCATTTTGTACTCTTTCAATGAGCCTTGTTTAAACTTTGTGTTGGAAGCCAGACCTATTTGTCTAACCCAAGCGCTGACATTTTCTTAAAGAAAAGGCTTCACAAAGGTTGAGAAACTTAATGTTATCAGAATAACAAACTTTCTAAAACAACTGTAAAAGCAGCTGGAAAGAGAATGTTCAAATTTGAGGCAACTGCATGCAATGACAGCAAAAGGTCAAATAACAAAATGTTCCCAAGGTGTCAAATCACTTCTGGGGTATTCTGCACAAGTGTAGGCTTAACATCACGACCTCACTCGCTCGCTGCTCCATTCTGAAGCACTCAATTTTAAGGTGCGTTTCTGTGTGTGTGTGTGTGTGTGTGTGTGTGTGTGTGTGGTGTGTGTGTGTGTTTGTGTGTGTGTGTGTGTGTGTGTGTGTGATAGAGAGAGAGAGAGAAAGAGAGAGAGAGAGAGAGCTTCCCTCCTTGCTGGAATTTCGCACACTTCGATTTGATCATTTCATCATATTAAAGGATATTTTTTACAGTATCTATTGAAAGATCATTACCAATCTGCAAAAAACATATAGCATATTAAATAGTTCTTGAGCTTATTAATTATTGGCTTAAGCAATTATTTTGGGAATTTTGTTCACTTTATGGAGATAATTCTAAAAAGCTTAACTTGTTTGAATAAGAAAATGTTATGTTTTGGGTGGAAAATAACGATTTTAAAGTCAAGAGGCCTGGGTCCTCAATGCCCATTCATTAGTTGGTTAGGAATCTTATGTAAATTCCTTTTCCTCTTTGATTTCTTTTTCCTCTTCTGTATAAAACATATCTCAAAGAGACCCTGGATCTAGTGAAAACTCTTTGTAAAATATAAAGTGTGATTTTAGTGTTAAAACATTAGTATTAATGTAACTGTATAAATCTACATATTCAAAACATATCTAAACCTTACCAAGAAACTATATAAAATTTATAGTTTCTAACAAAGGACCAAGACATTTGACAAAAAACAAACATATAAATAAACAAAAATCCAGCTATTTTCTGGTTTGCAATTCATTACTTCTGCGACCTTGAAAAAATAACCCCTCTGGTGTTTATTTTGTGATATGAAAACAGGGAGAAAACAATCCTCTTTACCTCACAGTATCGTGATAAGTGATAAAGAAGGCCTCTTTTAAGAGTATTTAGGACAAGATGGAGACATTATAGAAAATAAATGTTGATTAATAATATTATCATATCTATATCTACATGTATCATTTTAATTATGCTTTTACATAGCTCACCTGGTCTTGTAAGCTTGAGACTCTGGTTGGCAGTTAAAGCTGTTTATTTGTACTTGTATTTATAATAAATAACTTCCTATTTTGTCCACTTGTCCGAAAATTCCATCAGAAATCCTGTAATTTCCTCCTCCACTTATAAACAAAGATGCTACAGCTGTCCATGTGACAGGACCCTTTGTTTGCACGCAGTGATTGCTACTGCTGTCTCTAGGTGCTATTCAATAGGGTCTGACTCCGCGTGGGGCGGGAAGCAGGAGAGGGGAGGAAAGGGGAGGAACAAAAGTCGGAGGGTTGGTTTATGAATAAATAAAGGAGAAGTGAATGAATAAATTACTGAAACTTAAAACAATAAATAAATAAAATGATTGCTTCATGGCGTGGGGGTCGGGGGTGGGGGGATTCCTCCAGATTCCTTACCAGGTAGATCTACATGTTGGTCTGAGGGGCTGAAAAAGGAGGAAAAGTAAAACGCAAGTGGACTGGAGTTTGTCATGGCATACAAATTCATTTCAAACATTAAAAACAGAAAAATGATTCTGACTCAGAGTGATCCCATGCGTGTGACAATAGGTCATCCTAGAAGCAGACGCCCAGGTCTTATTCCTGTGGAGACACTGCTGACTTGGGATCAGAGTCAAGAAAGGAGAACCATATCTCCGCGTCCTTCCGTGTACAAGAGTGCATTACAGAATGGACCACATCAGGAGGTCACAGCGTTGCCGCGTATGCTTTCTTGGAAGTCTGCAGGTTTTGTGTCCTGTGTGGCAACGTTTTGCAGGTTCATGAATGTGCCCTGGGGCTGGAAAATGACATCTGTGCAGCCCTAACTCCTCTTCCTAGCCAACAAGTAGCTTTTATTTTGACCTGACCATATAATGCAAGAAAGTACTAGGAAAACTCCAGGGAAAGCATGCAACTATGTTCATTTACACATTATGTTTGCAATTCTAACCTCAGGCTATCTGGGTTATATATTTGCATGCCCTAGGAGGTATTCTAGCACCATTTTCTTCTTATTATTTTGAAATGAATGCTGTGTCTCTTTTATCAGAAAAGGGCAAGCTAGCAAAAGTGCCCGGATTCCGATGTAAAATATTTGTGATCCATAGGTTAGGTTTTTGAGTAGAATGCTGGACCCGGCCAAAGAGACCTCTGGGTCTGAGTAACTTCGCTAAGAGAGGCATCAGGGAAACCTGGGTGTGGAGATGTGTCTACCCCACATCTGGCTTCGGCTACTGCAGGGATCAGTATAAGGATTATCACAGGCCTTGCGAATTTGCTTTGGAGTTGGCATTTGCTTGATTTTCACAGATGGTATTCTGTGTCTAATCAGCACCAGAGACACTGGCACCACATTCGCTAAAGCTGAAACGGTCTCTGGCCTCATTATATAGGGAATTTGCAGTGTTCTCAGCACTGAATTGGAATTTTGATTTACTTTTACAGCTACAAGCTGAACAGGAATTGAGAGAAGCCCATCCCTTCAGTTTACAGTTGAGACACAAGCTGTGAGAGTTGTAGGAGTTTTCCAAGGGTCAGGGATCAAACCTCAAAATCAGTGCTGTTTGTCAGTTCTCTCAGTTCATCAGAGAGCATTTTGCTTTGTTTTCCTCCTAAACGTTGTCATTTAAATAACTATTCTATATGTTGACCAACTGAACTCTGGTGCTATTCATTAAAGATATGTTCTCGCTTCCCTTTTCCCATGTGGGAGTTCCTAAATAAACTGCAGAGTGAATCAATTCTGCTGGAGTACAGTTCTTTGAGGAATTTCAAATAAAGGTAATAATAATAAACACTTAATTTTAAAACCTACATTATTGCTGAGGATCCATGGTGGTGTTGTGGGTTAAGCACTAATCTCCTAATCTCAGTAGGCAATTCAAACATCCCAGCCACTCCATGGGAGAAATTTAACATTATCTGCTTCCTTAAAGTTTTATAATCTCAGAAATTCTAGATGGACTCCCTGTGAATTAGAATCAATTGGAGAACAGAGTGTACATTGTTTGCTAAAACAGTTCTGTTTTTCCAGCACTGAGAAAACTTTTTAGCAATTTATTTAGGAGAAATTTCTGAAGGAACATTTGATAGTCACGTTAGCGTAATTAAAACCTAATGGAAGGAGTTCAGTGTAAAAATAAGAAGCTAATTGAACTTCCTGTCTCCATTTTTATAGCCTTCTCTGCCAGAGAAGAAAAAGCAACAAATAAAGAAGAGTTATTTGTGTGTGTGTGTGTGTCACTGTATCTTTTCAAGTAGTTTCTACGGGCTATGCTCTCAGTAGAATGTATTCACATTAGTATAGACCTCCTTTCCCTGAAACATGTCCTAAATATTGGCACAAGGATAATGAGGGTAGGATGGGATTTCTGGCTTTGGGTCATTATAGAATGAAAAATAACTGCTTTAAGATTAATGTTAGTGCACTTATTCATTTCAATGGAGAAGACATTTTGGGTGGTGTTTTAAGACGTGCCCCTGGAGAAGAACATCATGTTTGGTAAAGTAGAGCGACAGCCAATGAGAGGCAGACCCTCAAGGAGATGGATTGCCACTGTGGCTGCAACAGTGGGCTCAAGAAAAGGACCATTTGTGAGGCTGGCTCAGGACTCAGTGTTTCATCTTGTTGTGCCTAGGGTCTCTTTGGATCAGAACCAACTTGATGACATCTAATAGTGATTCTTTTAAAAAGGAGAACTGTTGGCTCTGTCAGGTAAAAATTGGACTAACAAGCAGGTAGGCAGTTCAAAGTCACTAGTCACTCCTGGGAGAAAGATTGGACTATCTGCTCGGATAACGCTTGACAGCCTTGGAAACACTATGTGTAGGCGCTATGCACCAGGGTGGACTCAATGGCAATGAGTGGGAGTCCTTCAGAAGAAAACAACTCTCTTTTCTTGTTTGCATGTATCAGCTTGTGTGGACAATGTATCAATTGCTCTGATGTCAAAGTAACCAATCATACATACAGTCTATCTTTGTGTAGAGAGACAAAGAAATGTATGATGGCCTAGACATTCCCACATCCCCACGTGCTCACTTATGCCCACCTGGATATCGTTCTCAGTCAAAAGAGACATTGCTAGACAGAGAAGAGAATATAAGTAGAATCATTTTTTCTGGTTTTAAAATCAGTTTTTCAAACCACTGTCACTTTATCATTAATAGAAAAACAAAACAATCCACTCTCATTATGTCCAGCTTGACGCCTATTACCCCTACATAGGGTTTTTGAGGCTGTAAGTCTTTGAATGCAGCCAGCCTCTTCTCTCTCTCTCTCTCTCTCTCTCTCTCTCTCTCTCTCTCTCTCTCTCTCTCTCTCTCTCTCTCTCCAGGTCCAGGATATGGCTTCTGGGTTTCACTGACCCTCTTGCAGTTCTCAGTCCAATGCTACCTAAGTGCATAGCCAATAGGAAAGAAGAAGGAAGCCTGCAGTTTAGTTAGACTCAAGAAGAAGCTCAAAGGCCATTGACTCAGCTATGACTGGAGCTCTGAGAGTTAAAATGATATATTCATGGGCATACAAATAGTCAGTATAAGTTTAAGCTTAAAGAAGCGTAGCTGATAAAGTTTACTTTTTTAGGTGAAGAATTATAGGGCATGTTATTTAATTTACATTCAATCCTTTATAAATGCTTTATTGACTAATCCACCAAAATTCCCTTATTATGCTATTACTTAGTCTACTTCCTCCTTGTGCTTCCATTCCTAACCCTCTGAAATTTGTGCTTGGGTAAAATATTAATGTTTGATGTTAAATATTGGATTATCTAACATGAGGGTGAGTTCATTTTCAGAATAAAATATGACTAAGGGTTATAGTCAGGTGGTCTTATCAATCTCTAGCTGCTTTATTCTAAATTTGAAATAATCTCATAGATATCCTCTTTTGAAAACTGAGCAGGTTTGTCTCATGCATTGAATACAATACCACAATAATCATGACTATTTTGTTAATTTTTGGACTTAAGTAACTTCTGTTTTATGGGCATTTTATATGACAGACTAGAACTGCCATATAGAGTTTCCAAGGATTTTCACTTTTTAGTGAACTTGTAACCTATGGTCACTCTAAGTCAGAAACGGCCCTATGAAAGTGGGTCTGCTTTGGCCAATCTACATGAAAGCAGACTGCCTCATCATCCAGAGAACTGTTAGAAGATTCCAACTGCAGACCTCTCAGCAGCCGAGCGCTTCATCACCGCACCACCAAGGCTCATTAACAATAACCATACAAGTATTCACTTTTAAATATAATCTTATTTAATTATTCAGCTTATAACTACAAAAACTTAAGCTCTAAGAGAGACCTCCACTCTCAGTGAATTAGTAGCTATCAGTCTCCTATCGTTTCCCACATGTCACATGGCAGAGGAAAGATAGGAGGAAGAGAGAAAGGAACTGAGCATTGGGGGAAATTGATTATCTGACTGCAGAGAGTTGTGCTCATATCTACAACTTTTTTTGCAAGTCTTGATGTTTCCCTGCCAGTCTTCCAGAGAAGGGACGCCAGGGCCATTTCCATCATTGTTCCTTGAAGAGCTGTGGCATGCGTGCGGCTGTGTGAAGCAAACCCAAACAAAGGAAGAGCGCCAACAAACAATCTCATCCCATTTAGTCAACTGTCCCCCAGAGAACAACCGAGGGTGTCTTTTTGCATCCAGGAGTGGAAGAATGCCACTAGTTGAGTGCGGGTTGAATGACCCAGATGGGAATCTGAGCTGAAATCAATGTAGTGTTCTACTGTAGCTCAGCCAGGAAAGAGAAATCGCTGTAGCAAAGCCCAAGAGAAGCTGGGTTTGGCATGCAGCCTTGCTTGCTAGGCCCTGGGAAAGGATGAGCATTCAGGAAACTGGGCCTGCAATTACAAGAAATGATCAGGCTTTTCCCTCTGACTGATAATTCTGAGAACACAGGCAAAAACATGGCAAAGGCTGACTTTATCTCACATGTTTCACATTTCATTGGTATTTTTCTCGTATTGTTCTCTCTCCAATGAGAGCAAAGATCTATTTTCTACTTTCTGCCTAAGTTTAAACAGGTCCTCTAAGAACTTGATTATTCTTAGGATATTTGAAAAATAACACCCCCCTCCCCCAAAAAAGGTTGTGGCTGAGTGAATTCAGATTTTTGATGACCCCATATGTACTAGGGGTACCCCCCAAAACATAGAATTGTTTTTTTTCAAAGGTATGCCTTTAATATTTTTTACAAAACAACCGTATCACCTTCAAAGTACTCTCCTTTACATTTAATACATTTGTCAAATCTGTGGTTCCATTCTTGGAAATATTTTACAAACTCATCTGGTTGGATAGCTGAAAGCACTTCCCGCATTTTTTTTCCTTCATCTCTCCTATGTTGTCAAATCGCTGTCCTTTCATATCCCTCTTCATTTTGGAAACAAAAACAAATCACACCTCCCGGAGAGAGGTCAGGTGAGTGTGCTGTGTGGGGCAAGAGAGGCTGCTTTTCGCCAAAAACTGGTGCAGTGAGATGGCTGCATGAGCAGGTGTGTTGTTGTGGTGGCAAAACCAGTTTCCTGTCTGCCACCGATCAGGTCTTTTTTGCCGCAGACTTATATGAAATCTTTTTAGAATTTCTAAATAGAAAGCTTGATTAACAATATGACGTGGTGGAATGAATTCCAAGTGCACTACGAGTTGATATTTTCATCCATTCAGGAAGTTCACAGATGTCCTGAACGAGGTTTGCCATCAATTGACATTTCACCTTTTTGAAATGAGAAAATCACTTGTACACTTGAGCTTTCCCCATCGTGCTGTCCTTGAAAGCTGTGTTCAACATCAGAACAGTTATGTAGAATTTTTCCTGATCCAGAATCAAAATTTTACAGCTATCACAAAAGATGAGATTCAAGCAAAACTGCTTTTTAAAAAAAATCACTGTGGCCTAAGAGAACCTCCCAAGGCAAAGTCACTTGGTGTCCTGACTTGAGCAAGTTAGTGGATGCTCAACTAGGAGGAAAAGAAAAATGTGTATTATGAAAGTTCTTCTCCACCCAGTGCAATTCCAATTTTGGGGGGTACCCAGTTTTATGAGACTAAGGTTTTCAATGGGTGTTACCTTGCAAAATTAGCTAACACACACTCCTTCCTACCTGAAGGTCTACTGGGTGGATTTGAAAAAGCAACTGCTCAGTAGCTGAACATTTAATCATTTAGGCCTCCTAGGGCATTAGAGAAGAAGCCCTGCTGGAACAGTGATTACACACTGGACTGGGAACTGCGCCAGGGGGGACCACTCCTAATGAGAGAAGCTGGCTTTCTACTCCCACACTCCAAGACACTCACAGGGCCAGTTCTAAACTGTCCTACAGGTTATTATGACTCAGCCTGGACTTGATGGCTATAAGTTTGACAGGGCAATAGAAATAGGGATGGCTTTGAGATCATTTTTGGAAATGTATCCTAACTCTGATTCTTATCAGGTATGTAACTTAAGGCAAGTGATTTAACCCCATTTAAATTGTTTCTGTGCCTCACTCTGCCTTCTGGATAAGCTAGTAGAAAGAGCACAAGGTCTACTGTCTAATAAGGATATGATCTTAATGCATTGTGTAGCGTAGGAGTATTTATATTCCACAGAGAATTTCTATAGCACATCGTTTAGGTCAGTGGATACAATTTTTAATAGTGGGTGTTTAGATATCATTGCACAAATAGTCTCAGATGTTTCCAGGATCTCAAAAACCTGATATGGAAAAGATTGACTCTTCAATCTGTCCTAAAGATTAAACTCCATTATTGCTCACTTCTAATGATGATTTGGCTACGTGATAAACCATGGTACTTCTAATCCTAAGATTTTATATATAATATTAGGATATATATATATATATATGGCTCATTCATTAACTTTAAAGTAGGTGAAGAGGATATAGTAAAACATCCTCATAAAAACATGGAATAATTTTAATGTCTTCTAGCATAGGATTAATTTGGTATGGAAATTCATTTATATCAAATATCTAATGTGCAAGCAATTGTGAAGGAATTGCCATTAATATTCAAACCACATAGGTCTTCTAGTGTGGGAAGATTTGATAACTTTGCTTTAACAAAATCCTTGACAATTATCCAAGAGCTGCAGGCAATCTCGCTTTCCTAATTTTCATTAGGTACCTGTCTGCACTTGAGGATGCTTCCCTCTTTTTCATCCTGTGAGAACGGCACAGTTGAATTCTACTGATGGCCAGTTTGCAGTGGTAAGAGCATCTGGAAATTATGTCTGGGAGTTTGGAATTGTGAATTTTCAAAAGTTAAGTAAAACCAATTGCTCTTGGAAATTACTGGTAAATCAATTTTATTAAAACTACTGTTTATTTATCGGTTGCTCCAATTCAATTCCGTGCTATGGATTAGAGATACTGGGTAAATAAGATTGTTCTAGTTTTCAATATGCCATGCATGTGTGACAAGACACTTGAGGTAAATAAATGAATCAAATCATCAGTGCAGGTACCAGGGAAACCAAACCCAAACCAAACTCTCTGCCATCCAGATCATTCTGACTGACGTTGACCCCAGGCAACAGGGTAGAACCAACCCTGTGCATTTCTGAGACTATAATTATTGGGGGGAGTAGCAAGTCTCATCTTTTTGTCTGTGTATTAACTAAGGGTTTTAAGGTGCTGACCTAGCAATTAGCTGACCAACACACAACCACTATGCCTTGATAGCAGCAAAGAAGGGAATAGAGCTATGCAAACCTATTCTCAAAAGCTACTTTGTCGAAACCTGAAACATCATCAAGTACATAAAGGAGTTGTGAATTAAAAGTGAAGGACGACCATTCTTTGCAGAATAAAAAGCAAGTGGAAGGAGGCAGGGAAGGAGCTGTTGTAGTTGTGTCCATAGTGGTAATGTTAGTTTTGGATAAAAATAACAGTAGAGAAATATGAATTTGAAAATATAAGTACTAAATTTCATTTTTATGCTCTGGGGGGCAGATGGTTAAGTTTTGTCAGTTGTTAACTGAAAGGTCAGCATTTCAAATTCTCCAAAAGGATCCACTGGAGGACAATGTGGTAATATACTTCCATGGAGTAGATAGCCTTCAACATTCTATTGGACAGTTTGACTCTTACTGTGGTGTCACTATGAGTCTCTAGACTAACTGGTACTCACAACGAGTTTTTTTAAAAATGATTCTAGACAAGCAACTTTCCATTCTTAATTGCTAGTAGTTTTTTTTCATTAATGGGAATTAAATTCTATATGTGAGAAAATAATATGAAAGGTTGGATTGTACAGAGAAACATGCAGCATCAGAATTGAAGGAAGGGTAATACACAATCTATGATATGTTGAAAGTCAGAAGGACTTGAAACACTTGTTTTTAAGGTCTAAGACGACAGTCTTCAGTTAAATGTAAAGAAAACAAAAATCATCACAAATGGACCAATAGACAACCTCATAATAAATAGAGAAAAGGTTGAAGTTGAGAATAATTTATTTTTACTTAGGCCCACAATCAATGACCCTAGAAGCAACAATCAAGAAGTAAATTATCGCACTGGGGAAATTTCCTGAGCAGGAAGTATTTGAATCCTTTGCCTGACCCGATCACCTCATGTGAATGTGGAAGCTGCACAATGAAAAATAGACTTGAGAAGAATGGACGTATGTGGATTAAGATGCCAGTGAAGAATATCTAAGGCAAAAGGGATAGACAGAGAAAGAACAAATCCATCTTTGAAGAAGCACAGCCAAATGCTTCAGAGAACCTAGGATGTCGAGAATGAATCTCACACACTTCAGACATTTTATCAGGAGGGGCCAGTCCCTGGGAAAGGACATCATGTTTGGTGAAGTAAAGGTTATTGAAAAGGAGGAAGGCCATCAGGGGTAGATTGACACAGTGGCTGCAATAGTAGGCACAAACAACAACCATTGTGTGGATGATGCCGCATCGGTTAATGTTCATTCTGTTGTTCAGAAGATCTCTATGAATCCGATTCGACTCAATGACACCTAACAACAGAAATTCTCATTAATTAAATTGTCAACAACCATTGATATAATTGTTTGCTATAGGTTTCATGATTGTCATAAATTTGAAATATATTTATTTTGTAATATTAAGTCAGTCCTGCATCCCTTGAAAGAAACACTTTGTTCATAAACAAGAATTCTTTTTTGTTTGTGTTTTTTATTTCTTTTAATCATTTTATTGGGGGCTCTTACAACTCTTGTTACAATCCATACATCAATTGTATCTGACATATTTGTACACATATGCCATCCTTCTATTCTAGATATTTACTTTTCATTGAGCCCTTGGGATCAGCTTCTCTTTTTTCCCTCCCCCATGCCACCCAACCCTCGTGGCCCCTTGAGAGATTATAGATTGTTAATTTATTTCAAATCCCACACCAGCCACTGTCTCCCCTCCCCGCTGGTTTCTGTTGTTCTTCCCCTTGGATGAGGGTGTGTGGTTATGTGCCATTCTTTCCCATCGGTGCCAACCTCCCTCCCCACCTTTCCCCAAATTCCCCCTGCCCGTTTGGTATTTCTATTCCCATTCCCATTCCTGAGTTCCATGTATTGTGAGTTTTATCTCTTGCCTATACCTATGTATATGATCCCATCTAGCCTAGATTAGGAAGCAACACTGGGCTCATGACAGCAGGGGGTGAGGAGGCCTCACGGGACCAGAGGTATATTGCATAACCCATCACTGCGCTACTGCACCCTGATTGACTCATCTTCTCCCTGCAACGTCTCTGTGGGGGGATGTTCCACTGTCCTAGATGGGCTTTGGGTCTCCGCTCCAACCCCCCTTCATTTTCATCAATGTATTTTTTTTGTTTTTTTGTTTACTGTTTGTTGTGAATCTTCTGATGCCCATTGCCCAGTCTCCATGACACCTGATGATCGCACTGGCTGGTGTGCTTCTTCCATATGGGCTTGTTGCTTCACTTGTTTAACTTCAAGTCTTTAAGACCCCAGATACTATATTTATTAATAGCCGGCACCATCCTCTGTCTTTACTACATCTGCTTATGCACCCATTTTATCTTCAGAGATCATGTAGGGGGAGGGGGAAGAGCATCACAGAATGTCAATTTGTTCGAACAAAGTTTTCTTGTATGGAGGGAAGGTATGAGCCGAGTCCATGGCCTATTTGCAGCCTCAGAAAATTGCCTTATAAATATATGTACACAGACCAATACCATTATTGTTATGGATTAATTTTTTGCATAAATGTATACCTCTGTTAAGCTCCCTATCCATGCCTTTGCTTCCTAGAGCTTGCCTCTGTTTCCTTTTTGCCTCCTCCTGCCCCGCCATCACTTTCCCCCTTCTTCCACCTCTTAGTGCTTCCTGTCCACTAGCTTGGTGTTGCTCTAATACTCACAGGCTCTCTGCCCTCTCCTAGATGCTGGTTCTGCTTCCCTAGTTGTTCTCCTGTCCGTGATGCCATCTGCTCACCACACCCTACTCCCCACCTCCTTCTTTCCCCTCTATCTTCCAGGGCCATTGACCCCATAGCCTTCTCCCAGAACTTCCCTCTATGTCCAACCCATATAATTAGGCAAACCATCCATGTCTGAGTCCAAACAATAAGAAAACATATGGTTGAAGAAAGAAAAGGAAAGAGAAAAAGACGAGAGAAAGAAAAAACCCTACATAGGTCCAGGTCTGTAAGGCCTTCCCCCCTGGTCCTCAGGGAGATCTGGGGGCTGCCCCTCCTAGCCTGAAGTTCATTCTTGGGTCTCCTCAGGGTTTCTGTGGCTTGGCTTTACGCCAATTGCTGATCTGTTATGCTCCATTCCCACACTGTCTCCCGCTGTGTGTCCCCATATTGTCTCCTGTCTCCATATGCTCATTAGGGGACAACATGTCTTGAGCTATTGGTAGTCCCACAGTCCTCTCTGTGTCCCAGCAGCTCCATGCAGGGGTCTCATCCTCTGGGCTTGATGTGCCCATATGGAGTCTAGGCCAACTGCCCCTTTCTCTTTTGCCTTCTTGGTTTGCTTCTATATGGGTCTGGTAGGTCGGTTCCTTTCGCTCATCAGAAGGTCTTCCAGGGCAGGGATCAGGCTGGTTCTGGTTGGGGCCCACCCTGTCGTCCAGTCTTTTCATGCACTCCCCCATGTGTTCCGTTGCCCTCTTGCTTGGTATCTAACACTGTAGTAGATTTATTAGCACCTTGACCTTGGATAGTATTTTTGCCTCCATGTCCATGAGAAAGTGGCTTGCACTATATTTAAAAAATATGTATGTATGCCTTTTAGGATATTAGGTTCAATGGTCTAGAATGAGTGATTGATCTTTCTATTTTTACTAGAATGGTATTAATTTCCTCCATGTTTAAATATATGTTTGGAAATTTCTTTAAGAGACCTTTCTTCCTTCTTAGAATTCCCAAGTTTGTACTCTGAGATTATATTTGACACAATAAAAAGATATACAATTATGTATTTTTAACTTTTCTTGTCACATTTCATATTAGGTGTTTTTCAAGTAATTTACTGACTTTAAAAGTTCTATTATTTGAAGATTTTCATAAGGTAATCATTATTTAATATTACAGTATTTGCAAATAAATTTTCTTTCCTGCTACTAGAGTGTTTGTTCCTGTTTTTCCCACTTTCCTTAAAGTGCTTTAATAGAGGTTAATCAATGTTATTTACTCCTTTAGGCTTTATTGAGCTAGTCTATTACAGTACTACTCTCTATTTCACTGAGTTTTGGTCTTTGCTATTTTTTGCCTTCTGTTCTTGGACTTAATTTGAATTTTTTCCTCCAAAGACTACTTTCTAATATGTATATTTAAAGCTATAAATTTCTTGACATGTAGGTTGTAGCACTGGTATCTAAGTCAAGTGTTGTCCAATTTCTATTATTGTGTCATATGTTGTTTAATAACATATTACTTATTTTATAAATATTTTTGAAACATCAGTAACATGCTCTATTGATCTCAGTTTAACTCCAGTATCATGAGACAATATACTATGAAAACTGTCCATCCTTTGAAATATGTTCTCATTTATCTTACAGACTAGCATATGTTTAACTTGAGAACTAGTTATAAAAAAAGTTTTATTCTGCACAGTTTCAATAAAATGTCATATTAGTCCACTTTGTTGTTTGGGTTTAAATCTGTTATAGTCTACGTGTTTTCCCCATTTTGTTTTATGAGTTACTGGGAGAATTATTAAAAGGTCAAAGTAAAATGTGAACTTTCTCTCTGTTCTAGTTAACTGTATATTTTGTTAAAATATCATGTAGTTAAGTTATATGTTGCTTAAAAGTTTTAGCTTTACATATATTCCAGATAAATTGATATTTTTATTATTATGAAATGACTTATCCCTGGTAATGTGTATTGTCCTACAACATATCTTTTCTGAAATTTGATAGTACTAAATCTCCTTTCTTTTACAAATCTTTATAAATAAGTATCAAAATATTTTATAACCATATAATGACAACAGAAATTGGAAAAATCTAAATATAATATATGACTTATTGGCATGAAAACCCAGCAAAGAATAAGGATTATTATAGTGGAAAAATATGCAGAACCACATT
Organism: Tenrec ecaudatus; assembly: GCF_050624435.1. Taxonomy (NCBI): domain Eukaryota; kingdom Metazoa; phylum Chordata; class Mammalia; order Afrosoricida; family Tenrecidae; genus Tenrec; species Tenrec ecaudatus. The sequence goes on along the minus strand of NC_134531.1, from coordinate 174,015,898 downwards.
CTCTCTCTCTCTCTCTCTCTCTCTCTCTCTCTCTCTCTTTCTTTCTCTCTCTCTCTCTCTCTCTCTCACACACACACACACACACACTCATATATACCATAAAGTATTATTCAGAAAACAAGTTTAGATATTATAAATAATTGAAAGTAAACACCTTCTTAATAGAAACCTCAAAATGGTAAAGAGGTCAGCTGTCAAAAAAGTGACCTGTAAATTCATTTTAATTTCAATCATTAGTCCAAGATTTCTTACTAAAAATTATAATATTTTAACTGTATATCAAAGGGAAATAATGAATACCATCCCAGACATATATGTAAGAAATTATACTACTAGATATCAAAATATTGATTACCTGGAGTAAAGCAGGGAATGTTATACAAACACAAAAATAGGAAAGTAGACCAGAGTTCATCTCAAAAACAGTGATGTGCTGAAGAAGGGGAGGAAACCAACCCAAGGACAAAAACAAGTGAACTAAAATCAATGGAGTGAAAGGCGTAGGATGCCTAGTGGGGCTTAGTCAAGGGCAATGGAGCAGCTAAATTACTAAACCTGAATGAAAGCTGAACATGGTGAGATAAGAGGAAAGTAAAAGGAAATAGAAGAAAGAACTGGAGGTAAAGGACATCTATAGAAGGTCTAAATACAGGCATGTACACATGTAAATATATTTGCATATAAGTAGAGGGGAATAGATCTATGTACTTACATCTGTATGTTAAGAATTAAGGTTGCAGATGGACATTGGGCCTCAACTCGAGTACTCCCTCAACACAAGATCACTTGGTTCTAATTATCCACGCTCTGTGATGATCACCTTCCTGACGTGATCACTGAAGACAAAGCAGGTGCATAAACAAATGTGGTGAAGAAAGATAGTATCTGGGGCCTTAAAGGTTTGAAGATAAATAAGTGGCCATCTAGCTGAGAAGCAACAAAGCCCACAGGGAAGAAGAACACCAGCTTGTGTGATCATGAGGTATAAATAGAATCAGGTATCAGGCATCTAAGACCCAGAACAAAATCATACCCAATGTGAATTGGGGTGGTGGGGGCATGGAATGGAAACCTAAAGCCCATCTGTAGAAAATTGGACATCCCCTCACAGAAGGGTCACAAGTAAGAGATGAGCCAGTCAGGGTGAAGTATAGCACCGATGAAACACACTTTCCTATAGTTCCTTAATGCTTCCTTCCCCCAACTATCATGACCTCAATTTTACCTTACAAATCAGATTAGACCAGAACATACACACTGCTACAGATAAGAGCCCACAGCACAGGGAATCCAGGATAAATAAACCCCTCTGGACCAAGAATGTGAATAGAGATACCAGGAAGATAAGGGGAAGGTGGGGGGAGAAAGAGTCAACATATAAACCCCTCCCAGGGGGGATGAACAACAGAAAAGTAGCTGAAGGGTGACCAAGGACATGATAATCTATAACTTTTCAAGGGTTCATGAGAGAGGGAGGGAAGGAAGAGAGGGGGAAAATGAGGAGCTGATATCAAGGGCTCAAGTAGAAACAACATGATTTGAAAATGATGATGGCAGCATTTGCACAAATGTGCTTGACACAATGGATGATTATATGGATTGTGATATGCTATGTAAGAGACCCCAATGAAAGTATTTAATTAGAAAATAAAAACATTTGTGTAATCAACCCAATATATTACTTGCTTGCCACTAAAATGCACTTACCTAAGGACAATCTTTTTGATAAATCAATATGCACTTGGGAATTTGGAATCTTGATACTGACATTATACCATCCCTAGATAATTCCAGGTGGAATGAGAAACTAAGTATGGAAGAGTTAACAATTTAGCCTCCAGGAGATGGCATGGGAGAATTTCTTCAAAACATTAGGAGTTGGAAATATTTTTTAAAGAAGGTACTAGAAATAATAATACAACTTTAAAATTCTGTACGTTTTTTAATTTATTTAATAACTTCTATTCATTAACACACACACACAAACTCTCAATGCCATTCAGTTGTTTCCAACTCAAAGTGACTTTATAACCAAAACCAAACTCACTGCCATCAAATGAATGACAACTCAGAGCAATCCTATAGGATAAAGAATTCCCCCTGTGAGTTCCCGAGACTGGCACTCTTTCAAGGTTGAAAAGTCCACTGTAGAGGGGCTGGTGGTTTCAAACTGCTGATCTTGAATTTACACCACAACTCATAATCCCTACGCCACCAGGACTCCTAGCTACCCTATGGTAGCTACGGTACCCCAAAAAGCCCCTTTGGGTTTCTAAGACTATAACTCTTATCCTGTCTTTCCCCATTGAGAAGCTAGTAGTTGTGAAAAAACTAGGAACCACTACAGCAAAAGGGCCCCCCTGCTCACTAAAAGTCCTCCCTGAAGAGTAAAATGGCGGATAAGAAGATGGGCGAAGACAACTACAATTAATGCATCTGGAAAAGAGCTACATCCAGAAAAAAGGCTTTATTTGCGTTTTATAGAGTTATGCTCATCTTCACTAAAATATTCACGTAAAAAGAGTAAAATGGTATTTTTATTTAAAAGCTGTATTGATGCCAACTCTGTTAAGGGGGTGAACAGAAAGAATGATATTATTATTAATATTATTTATTATTGTTTAACTTCTCTGCATTCAAGTCTAAGAAGCTATAATGTGGCATTTTCCTCACCCGAGCTCTTTCTTATGAAAATGCATGGTCCCTGATAGGCCCGTCAGTGTTTGTTCTTCTCTTCAGTACATTCTATACTCACAGCAATCCTACCGGACAGCGAGAACTGCACTTCTGGGTCTCCCAGACTATAAGTCTCCTTTGGAGAACGCCTCACCTTTCTCGCAAAGAGGAGCTGTTGCTTTTGAACTGCTACCTGGCAGTTAGCATTAGTGGGTATTATAAAGACAATAATGAAAAAGAGACAGTGTATATGATAATTGATTGGTGTTTGTAAAACTAAGTAATAAACTCCAAAAGTTAACATTTTCTATATTTATGATGAAAATTATGTGACAAGACATATAAGGAAAATAATATTCCTTTTAATTCTCCTTTTGTGCTATTAGTCTGGTATTTTGGAAGTGCTACAGGGCTCATCTCTTATGGATTTACTGCATAACCTGGCTTTTAAGCAGAAAAATTCAAAATCTGAAGTATAAATAACATGTTTATGGTATCTCTTTTAACGCCAAGACAAAAATGAATAACTTGTAAATTGAACTATTTTGGAATTTACCTTAAAAACATTCTTACTCTACATTTGTACCCATAGACCTATCCAGATCCTGCCATTTATGGGGTTGATGGCCACAAACGGGTTTAGAAATCACCATTTGGGGCACAGTTTCATTCCCATATTCATCCCTGTCGATCATTCATGTTGTCACAAACACCCACAGATATTGTTCATTAATAGAGCAACATACAGTTTACTTTTGTGTTTAGCATGTAGTGGTACTCACATGCTTATCTGGATTATTTTTTTTCCAAAAAAGATGGGTTAATGTAAAATTATTGAAGCAAGTCTTCTGTTAAAACAAACAAGCTCTATATTTTTCCTTTATACTATTTATTTAATTAAAATAAGCTCTCTGGTAGGTCTTACTTTCTCTCTCTTATATATGGAAAAAATAATGCACTAAAATTGTTAAATGAACGATTAACTAAACTAGTAACTACGGATTTGGGGTTCAAACTTCAATTTTCTGGCTACAAAGCCCCTTCTTTTCCCACAGTTGTTTAAACAACCACATTCAGATGGATGTTAACCGGGCAAAAAAATTAATATTTACCTAGGTATTACCTGTGAAGTGTTGGACCACATTATGGCAAACTTCTGTTGCTAATTTTGGTTAGATAGTATGGTAGGAAAGAAACTATGCACCTGTGTATTTCTGTACCTTCTTAGAAAAGAACAGGTGTATACTTGGCATTCCAAACTCCCTGGTTAATTTGTATGTGTGTGAAGAAGGTTAATGGACTCTCTTCCTTTTCTGAGTGTTGTTCCAAGACCTCTCCTTAGAATTCCCCAGGTGGCAATCCTTGGTACTAAGAAAATCACAGGGAAGAGTACCAGGGGACTCCAGAGCCTATGAAATACAATTGAAGAGGCTTTAAATGATACTCCTGGAAGGAGGAACACAGAATGCAATGCACAATGTGATCGTGAGAAAGGAAATTTGTTAGGATGATACTGAACCAGTTATGCAAGGGGAAATTTAAAATAAAGCAAGCTTATCTTTAGTATCTGAGGCAGTGCTTCTCAAACTTCAGTGTGCCTAAAAATTACCCTAGTGTCCTGTTTAAAATGCTGAATCCAAGACCCTCACCTTTAAAGTTTTTCATTTGAAAGGTCTGGAGTAAGACCTGGAAATCCATAATTTGACTAAGTAGTTTAGACAATTATAATGCAGTAACGCTAGTAATGCATAGTAAGAAATTATGCTGTTATGTAAACCAAGGAGACAAAAGGTCAAATATTTTTAGTAAAGCAACAATAATAAAGTTTTCTGAGTGATTCAAGTCCTCCTTATTTCAAAGCTCTTCCAGTGCCTTAAACAAGAGATAATTAATTGTCCCTATAAGCCATTTTAAGGACCATGATGAGGGGAGAAAACTATCATTTGTCAAGAATGATGAGCAGACAAAAAATTCTAGATCTTACAACTCTTTGGGGTAGATATATTTAAAACTATCAACATATTTTTCACGAAGGTTACATTATGCATATGACATGAGCTATGTAATAACCCAAAGAAATCTAAAGCTATATAGTATAATCAAATATATTATTGTTTTGGCCAGTTCACATTGAACATCTATCAAAGGTCTCTCCCCAAAAAAGATGAAACATGAGTTCAATATTGAACTGTTTCTATTGAAATTACAATATATTTGAAGAGCCAAAAAATATGACATGCTCATACACAAGCTTCTTAGTTTCATGGTGTTCGCTCTATATGCAATAGAACCATGAAATGTAAAATGTATGCAGCACATTCAATGTGAATACAACTGGTGGCAGGAACACCATGGTTTGTTATGGTGTACTTAGTCCAATGCCTTTGTTTCATCAACAAACACAAGTAAGCATCTTTCTGGCATTCTTTGTTTCCAACAAAGATCCAGCTGACATCAGCAGGGGAATTCACTGTTACATGTACTCTGCTAAATCCAGCTTGAATTTCTGAACGCTCTCTGTCCATATACTGTGAAATCATTTTTCCATTACCTACATCCAAGTTTCGCTACCATGTGATATTAATGCTATTTCTCTATGATGTTGGAAATTCAGCTCAATTCATTGGAATGTCAACAAATATTGATCTCTTTTAGTTGGTTGGCTAGGTATGGGTCTTCCAGCTTCCATGGCTATGACTAGTGAGCGATTCACTGCTGCAAAGGTTGCTGAAATATTTCAGATTATGTTGTGTCAGTTCCTGGAGCCTTGCTTTTCACTAATGTCTTCAGTACAACTAAGGTCTCTTCCTTCAACAGCATTGCCTCTTGATTATATGCTTTCTTTTGAAGTGGCTGAATATCAATGAATTCATTTTGATATAGTGGATTTGTTTACTCCTTCCGTCTCCTTATTATGCCTCCTGCATTGATTAATATCGTGTCCAAAACCCAAACCCAAATTCACTGTCAATTGTGACTCCTGACTATTCTATTAGACAGAGTAAAACTGCCCCTGTATGATTCTCAGATTGTAGCTCTTTATGGAAGCAGAAAGCTCCATCTTTCTCTGGTGGAGTGGCTGGTGGTTTAGAACTGCTGACCTTGCATTTAAGGACCCAACACAACCACTATCCCAACAGAGCTCTCTGATATGTGATAGGATAGTAATTTTATGCTGACAGGGAAGATTCACTTTTACAAGCTTTTCAATATATGGATTTATCAAAGTTTTTTCAACCACTTATTGATGATGTTTGGGTTTTCTAGGTCTTGGTTGATTACATATTGTTATTATGAACATTTATAAAAATAAATGTATAAATTGTATAAAGGCAACACTGTTAGAGATCATTTTTCACTTTATGTTAAACTGACAGACCTTTTCAAAGTACCATTTTTAGTCCTGTTAGTAATGTATGTCGTTTCCCCTCTAGAAGTGTCCCAGTTTCTTGATATTGTTATCAATGTTTTTATATGTTTCTTTTTATTCTCTTAAACTTTAGCGATTTTAATAGATGTGTCAAAGGATCATAGCGACTATTTACTGCACTGGCAGATGTGCCAGGGCTGTGAGTCCTAAAAGTTTACTCTTCAGATACCATGGAGGCCGTCATTGAGGGTCGCTGAAAGTTGGAATTGACTCTACAACACATAACATAATAAAGCTAATAAACTTAAACAAACAAAAAAAAACCTTCACAGCCATCAAGTCAATTCTGACTCATAGGGACTGAGGTAGTTAGTTTATTGTGCCAACCTGGCCAATGAACACATGTGGGGTTAATTGAAAGGTGGAGGGGTAAATGGCTCAGTGAACCTCTCACCTTTTTAGTTCTCAGGTTTCTTGCTTTGTGATGGTCACACCAGGGTGCAACTGCCTTAGCTGGCAAGGCTGACTTCCTGCAAGACATCCCCAAGGAGAAGCCACATGGACCTACCCTGATGCAGCCCTGGGTGCTGAAGCAGCCATGTGGAGACCCCTGCCAGCACTGACTCGGCTTTCCTCCTGCAGTCGGCATCATTGCGTGTGCTTTGTGAGATGGAGGAGGTCTTTGTGGATTGGTGTTGGACATATAGGTTAATGGGTTAATGTTGGACTTGTGGGCTTGGGAAGCACTGGATGGGGATGTTTTCTTGATGTACACTTACCCTTTATATAAAACTCTCTCGTATACACAAGTTTCTGTGGATTTGTTTCTCTAATGTACCCAGACTCACACAGGGACCCTTAAGCACAGGACAGGACAGAACTGCCCTGTGAACTTCGGAGTCTGGAGCTCATTACCGAGCTGGCTGGTTGTTTCAAAGTGCTGATCGTGAGGTAAGCAATCCAACTCATAATTACTGCATCACCAAAGATCCAATAACATGATAGTGGCATCAATGAATATTTATCTAATCCTTAATAATAATTAGCAAATTTTAATATGTGTATTTACTCTCTATCTATGCACATATTCAAAGTATGTGTCCAGGATTAAAGCTACTTCCTTATTTTCCTAAATTAGTTTTTTGTGGGCTCTTAATATATTTTAAGGTAAAATAATTTATCTGACACAGATTCCACAAATGGTTTCTATAAGTATGCAGCTTGTCAATTATTCTCTGAACAATGTCTTTTAAACATTAATACAATTTGATGAAGGGATCATTTACCATTTCTTTTCTTTTATAGTTAATAATTTTGATGTAGTAGGTATAAAATTCTTGTCTAACTCAAGGTCAAAGACTCTCGCCTAAATTTTTTTCTACAAGTTTTATGCTTTTAGACTTTACAGATACAATGCTACTTTTAGATCCAGTGCAATACGTGTGTCAGCTATTGGGGCTGCTATGACGAAAATACCATAAGTGGATGCCTTTACCAAATAGAAATGTACTCTCTCACAGGTTAAATGCCAGACATATGAATTGCAGTGCCGGTTCTTGGGGAAGTCTTTCTATTTACCAGGTCTGGAGGAAAGTCCTAGAATCCGTTCAACGTCTGTGGATCTAACATGTTTTGGAGATCTCCACATGGCTTAATATTAATCTTCTGAATTTAGGAAGGTATTATCAAAGGGACCCTGTGCCCAAAATATGTGGCTCACAGCTCTATTCCTTGCTGGTAATCATGTCCACCTTCTGTTTCATTCATACTCCTTTAACTCATATAAGATAATGAAGATTGAACTTCTTATATCATATAAGAATAGCAAATCCATTACAGATGTTTTATCCCACGCTAATACTTTATCCTACTGACTGGTTTATCACATCAGACCACGTCTTATAGAATTACTACAGCATGGCATAACTGCCAAATTGTATCATAGCATGATATTAAAACTTCCAAATTATATCATTACATGATAATAAAGCTGCCAAATCATATCATTGAATGACATTAAAGTGCAACACCTGAGAAGCATGACTCAGCCACAGTGACAAATATTTAGAGGAGGGCAGAACCCAATACATTACAGGATGTTTGTTCAAATGGAATCTGCTCTTTCACTCTGACAGAATTTTTATTCTTCACCACAGGTGTTGAAAATTGGACTATACTATACTTTGGTGTAGATGTCACCACGTTTACTAGACTTAGATTTCAGGGAGCCTCTTAAATCTTTAAATTAATATTTTTCATCAATTTTTTAAAAAACACTATTATTTCTCCTTATTTAAAACATCTTTTTTTATATTCCCATCTTTGTATCTTTTTTTACCTTCCCCTCTTTTCTCTATTGAGAACTACTAAGGGTCAGATAATGCTATAATAATTATAGTTGGCTGTTTTAAGCTATCCCACATTTCGTTGAGGTTCTGTTAATTTTTATTAAATTTTCATTTTTCTCTATGTTTCATTTTGGATAGTTTATATTACTATGTCTTCAAGTTCACAAATATGGCCTTTACTAATATATATGCTATCATTAATTTCGGTATATCTTGTTTTTTTTTCTCACACATTGTAGTATTAATCTAGTTGTTCTTTTTTATAACTTCCATGTCCTTAATGTTGGAATGGATGAAATAGAGTTATAATTATTCTAAAGGTTTTCTCTGAAAATTTTAATATACCTGTCTTCATATTAGATTAAATAATTTTCTGGGGTCTTTTTGGTTGTTGTTATAAATATTCTTGATCTTTGTTTTGAGATACAATTAAGTTACTTACAAATATTTTTATCGTGTTCAGGCTTTTAAAAATATTTAGTAGGTAGAGTCAAGACTTTGTTTATTTCTACAGTTGCAAGATAGTTCTGAGTATGCTCAATGGCCCATGTACTAAGGTTTTTCAGTCTAGCTAGTGTGGAGCAACCATATTATTAGACCTGTGTGAGTTTCAAGTCCTGTTACCTTTCATACTTCCAAGTAGTCATTCGCAGCTTCAGTATATCTCTAGAGTTCTATGCGCCAGCATCTCCTCTCCTCTATCTTGTCTTGTTCTCTCTAAGTCTTAGTATATCCTGTCCAGCACACTGTTTTATGAACTCCAACTATTTCAGTGTTCCAAGATTTTCATCTCCCTTAAATCAGTGAATCTGCCAAGCTCTCCCACACATTCCTCTTCCTCTACCCAGCTCTCTAAAATCATAAAGCTGAGACAATAATAAAACCATACCATTTGTTTCACATTTCTCAGTGATCTGTGCAACAGTGTTTCTACATCTTTCATCCTAAATTTATCATTTATTATTTTCTCTTGTATCTATTCTCTTTCTGAAAATCCTATGAAGCATAAAGAATTGAAAGATCTTTATAAGTGCTTATTTTAAGTGAATTATAAAGTTATTTCTCGTATATTATATTTCCAAAAAAGACTTTGACAAAGCCTCTATAAACTTACAGAGTAAACTACTGATTTTCAAATTTCAATAACCTACTGGTTCTCAAATTTCAAAAATCGTGTAAAAAGGTAAAGGAAGATACTGTTGGATGGTCATCTTACGGGTATTTATTAATCTGTGCATGTACGCTGACCTGAAATTTTCAGAAGCCTGGAAGATCACACAAAGTCATGTGCATTGACTTGATGGCAGTGAGATAAGATGAACATCAATTTTCCAAAATCTTACAGAATCACTTTTCAAATTAGCCATGATATTGCAGGACATGATGTTTCAGTGTAACCTAAATGTATGACAGTGTTAGAGATCTCAAGCATACAGGACTCTTTTTCCCCTTCTGCATTTGAGAAGATATTTTTTAAAGGACTGGTATCCTCGCATTGCTTCTGATAACCAAGGCACTTTTCCACAGATATTGGAAGACAACAGTGACATCTTCATGAGATGATGAACACAATGAATGAGAGGCAACACTGCACATTTATTTCATAATTTGAAATTTTGAGTCAGAGAGATCCTTAAACCCCAAACAAAAGAGCATAGGACACCTAACCTCATAATTCAGTCAGCCCTGAGATCTAGTAAATGGAAAAGAGCAAGGAGCACCTTCATGGTAAAGCCTTGCAAGTGGTACTCGGAGATTTCCTGCCCCAGCACACGCTGCGCAGTGATTTTCCATGAGGAAGTTTAACCTGCAGCAAGTGTGCTGACAAGCACATTGTGGTTTTAATAGAAAGAGAAAAGTTCTGGATGCACTGAAGTATGGCAAGACATTATTTTTAATCACCTTACTCTGATTATTGTAACAGCAAAAGTGAAAGTACAGCACAGTCTTTCCAATCTATATTAATAACAATTGAGATGTTTCAGGGTAATTTCAAATACTCCACGGATGAATTTTGATTTATAAATTTTAATAGTTAAATGTCCTTTAAGAAAACATTTCTTTACAGTTTCCATCAATGAATTGCTTATCCTTAGGATAAATAATAATAATGACCATAATAAAATTACAAATGCATGTGGTAGAGTAAAATGTCTTACTGTGGCTCTTCTACACAAGTCTCTCCACCAATGACTGAGGGAGACAGTACAGAGAGGGTATGTGTAGCATTGATAGAAGGCTGGGTGAGTTTTCATGACCACCTCCTGGCTATAAGGTTGAGGCATTTTTGAAGCAGCAGAGAGAGAGAAATTCTGAGGACCTTGGTGTTTGACTCAAAATTTGGAAGGGCCCATTCAAGGTCTGCTCTGAAATGGTGGAGGCCACTAGACCAGTGCATCAAGACTGTGGCATGGGGACTCAGAGGAACAGCAATGAGACCACAAGGTATATTCTCCACTGCTGTCCCAATGCTATGACATAGTGGGACAGAGGAGCAGACAAGTTGACCTTCTGGCCCATGGAAACAAAGTTTAAGGAACAATGGGGTTGAGAGACTGTGTACCAGAGAAAAATTTCGCTGCTGGTTGAGAAGATCAATAGTAAGTATATCCTTACTATTTGCTTTTCGAGACTTGCGTGAATCTATTGACTTCCCTAGTAAACCCTTAAATCATGAGTATTGTCTGTGGGTTCTGAGTGGTCATTGCCATGGCTTATCGAACCAGCATAGATGTAGAGTGCCATGGAAGGACCTGCTGGTCTTAGGAGAGGTGATGATGGATGGACCATAGAACCTTGTCTGACAACTAGGAAGTCAGGCAAAGGGGGGCAGATAGGGCCACAGACATAGTGTTTATGAGCACCTTACCTAAAATCTTCAATGGCTCTTTTCACAGTCCTATGAACCGTGTGCTATTAATGTTCCTACTGTTTCAGATGAAGAAATTGAGCTCTGAGTGGTGTCATAACTGGCTTAAAGTTAGTAGTGAATCAAGAGTTCAGTTCGACTCAAAACTCTGTGACCTAACCATCACATCATACTATGGTTTTAAGTTAAAATAGTTTTTTAATAAAAATATAATAAATATATATTAGAGGTGGTAATTGTGTTAGTGTTAGTGAAGATTCAGTTTGTGGGTACAGTGAACAATGGATAAAAAAGTGATTTTCCTTCCCTGCTTAAATGTGAAGTCTAACTAGGGTCTGAGAAGAGGATGAATGCAATAACTTACCCCCTATGTATTAAATTTGTATTTGTGTGTTTGTTGATATTTGTTAATGCCTACCTTTTACACTTGCCTATAAGTGGCTAAGAAAACAGAAGGAAAAACAGGGCTCAGGAATCAAAGCAACTTACTTACTATTATTATACAATTATTACTGCACAATAATATACTTCCAACTAATAAACTAATGACAATCTCCAGTGCTATGCTGTTGTAAAGATTGTTGTTATTATTTGGTGATGCCAAGTTTATTTGACTCACGTAACCCTTCTATATAACAAAATATAACGTTACCATGTCCTGCCCCCTCTTTGCCCTAATTGCCACGTTCCAGTCTATTAGCGCAGCCACAGCGTCTACTTTGTGAAGGTTATTCCCTCTTCTTCTTAGGAACCCTCTACTTATCCTGCATGCTGTTCTTCCCCAGGAACTAGTCTATCCTTATAATATGTCCCAAATACTTGAGATAAATATCACCATCCTTGTTTTTAATGAATGATGTTCTTCCAAGAGAGATTTATTTGTTCTTCTAGAAGTCCATGGTCTATTCAATATTCTTACCCAACACCCCAGTTCAAAGACATCAATTTTTCTTCAGTGTTCCTTATTCATGGTCCAGCTTTGGCATGCATCGCACCCAAGAAAATCATAAGGAATTCAGTACCACTGTGTAGCACATGAACTAGTCATGAGTCAAAATAGACTAAGCACCAATGGGTTTAATGATTTATTCAAGATTCTAACTAACTTTTTGTTTCTTCATTTTGCTATTATAGTCTAATATCTGAAATTTTAATTTAGACATGATATGCTCTATTGTTGAATGAGTAAAAGTTGAAAGTTCCATTGAGATCAGAGTTGTATGATTTCATTCACATTGCCCAGATAAATTATATATTCAGGGATTAGTAACTCAAAACCTTTCAAGGGCCAGGAAGGTTGCATAAATGAGTGAGATGTCTGTGTGAAAACAAGGGTTGTGATAAGTCAATTAATCCAGCTCAGTACGATGTGTCAGCTGCTGAGTAGGTCAGGATAATTGTAACTACTTAAGAGAACAGAGCCAAGATGGGCATTATCTTTTGTTTACAATCTGAAAATCTAGCAAGTATTTGTTTATATGTACATATTTTAGATCAAAACATGGCACAAACCAAGCACGTTATTTAGTTGAATTAATCGCAAAGTTTCCAGGGAATGATGTCAGGATTTGGGTATTTGAACTACTTAGTTGTTCATGTTGTCAATATTCTGGTACATTCATTTGCATTAGAACAGCAGAATACACACAGATTAAAATTCCAGACACACTCCAAATTTGTATCAGATATTTCTCCAAGTATCTGAAATATGTGAAATGCTGAGGCACAGATGCATTAAAATATTATCAGGGAATTATTCAGATTTTTCATTCAAATGGACTCATTTCAAATTCTAAATCATTGACATAAATGTAGCGTGAATTTAGTAGATAATAAAGAAGATTATTCTATATAAACATTTATGAGTTCAGTGGTTGATTAAGGAAGATCACTGAGTTATTCCCCATGTGTAATAGAAAGACTTTATCTTATATTCTTCGGACATATTTTTGGAAAGACCAGTCCCTGGAAAAGGACATCATGCTTTCAGAGAAGCAGCTAAAAGAGCAATTGGATGGATTGTCATGGAAACCATGTGAAGGTGGTGTAGAACCATGTGATGTTTCACTCTGGTGTACGCAGGATCACTGTAGGTTGAAACTGACTGCCTGGCACCAAACAACAACAGCATAAGGTTTTTGACAGTGAGATCTGCACTTTATTTAAATTTGACCTTAGTATCCCTTTATAAAGTGTTTTTATATAATGTGTACTCAGAAATTATTAAACAAATAATTTCTAACTATGGAGTATTTTGGTCTACAAATGAACACTGAAATTTCCCTCTGTGTATAAACAAGCATTTGTAAGTTAAAATATTTCCTTTGTTTTGTGATTCAGTAAAAATGGTCTTCTTGTTATGTCATTTGCTGTTGATTCAATTCTCAGTCATAACTATCCTACAGGATGAGTAGAAATACTCCATCAGAATTCTGTGACTATAAATTTTTATGACATCAGACTGACACTTTCTTCCATGGTTGGTGAGTTCAAACTACCATCTTATTAAAGAGTAGCATAGTACTTCAATCACTGTGTCACTGGGGATCCTCACAGAGTGACATTGTGTTTTGAGGCAAGCCAATCTCAAACCTAGTACCTTCACGGGGAAAAAGTTGAATGTAAGGGACTTAGGAAGAAAAGTATTCATTGACTTATGTAACAACTATCTCAGCATTAACCTGATAAGAAAATGCCACTTTTTCCATTGGCTGAGATTTCAGCATCAGCTCCCTAGAAAACTTCACTTATAAGAGTACTGGGATGACAGGTGACCCTGTAGACATCCGTTCCCCACCAATACTTGCTGAGAGACTCTAGGCTTTGTAGTCATGGGGCGAGTGTGCCATGATTGCCACAAAGAGGAGTGGGTGGCACTTGGCAGCTCATTATAATAAACCAACTCAAGCATTCACAATTAGGAATTACAAAGGTTCTTAAATAGATAATGACTATGCCGTTACTCTCAAATTACATCCCAAATGTATACTAAGGTATTTGAAAAACTGAAGATATTTTTAGGATAATGAGTTTTTCATTCAAAGAATAAATGAGGGTGACATGCTATTAAGCATGTGCGCACTGATGTGCTCTGGAGTAGTAAAAATAAAGATTTCTCTGTGTGGTGCTTAATCAGGCTTAAAATATATGGATTCATGTAGAAAATATTTAAAATGCATTTAGTTTCAGTTTATTGTCATGACAGTTGACTATGAACTGTGAAAGGGCAATAACCATATCTAATTATCTTCTTGATTGCTGCTAATTTTACTGAGAACATAGTCAGACAACTGAACGAGTCAACCATGAAAGAGGCAACCAGCGTTTCTGGATAGTTCACTATTGCTTAGTGGTGTGGGGCCAATGTCTACAGGCAACTTTGCTGTCTGAATTGAATCTGAACTTCAGCTCTGTTCAATTATCATGTGACCCTCGGCAAGTTACTTATGATTTTAGAGCCTCAATTTTCATAGCTGTACTATGACTGTAGTAATACCCACCACAGCCCAAACCAACTCATTGCCATCAACTCAATTCTGACTCAAAGTGACTCTGTAGGATATAGTATATTTTTCAACTTAAAATTTAACTTTTAAATCTTTATGAGAGCAACAGTCTCATCTATCTCCACTGAGTGGCTGGTGAGTTTGAACCACAGACCTTGTGGTTAGCAGCTCAATATGTAGCACACTACACCACCGGGGCTCCTTAATAGTTACTGCAGCATGAAGTATTTGAGAACATTAAATTTTCTCTTAGGTGCTATTGAATTGATTTTGTCTCAGAGTGACCCCATATGCACAGCAAAGCTAACCACTGCCCCATACGGAGCCCATTATTGCAGTTACTGCATCAGTCCATCTCATCACTGCCCTTCTACTTTAGCAAACGTCATCTTTTCCAAGGAGAGATATCTCCTGATAGCATGTCAAAAGGATCGGAGATAAATCATTACTCTCTCTCTACTAAGGAGCATTCTAATCGTACTTCCTACAAAACAGATAGGTTTGTTATTTGGCAGTCCATGACACTTTCCCTATCTTTTTCCAGCATCATAATTTAAATACACTAGTCCTTCCTCCGTCTTCTTTATTCAGTGTCCAAGTTGCACAGGTGATTGGAAATATCATGGCTTGCGTTAGGCACCCCTTAGTTCCTCAAAGTAACATCTTTGCTTTTCAAAATTTTGAATTGGTCTGCGCAGTAGAGTTACCATTGCAGTGAGTCCTCTGACTTCTCCACTGCAACGTGCAAGATTATATAGTGCAGATCCACGGAAGATTACATGCTTGATAACTTCAACCTTTCCTCCATTGATCATGAAGTTATCTTTTGGTGAGAATTATGCTTTTCTGTAGATTGCCTTTTATTGAATTTTGAAACCTGGTATCTTTAATCTTTCTCAGCAAGTGTTCCAAGTCCCCCCAGTTTCAGCAAGCAACTTTATATAATCTGCATATCACAGCAGGTTGTTAACAAGGCTGTCTCCCACCCTGATGCTGCCTTGTTCATATTATTAGTCATCTTCAGATTAGGCTATCTTCTCAGATTCTTTAATTGGCATACAGATGGCAAAAGTATGGGGGAAGTACCAACTCTGATGTGTACCATACCTGTTTAACCCCACAGTATTACTTTCTTCTGTACGCATACCTGCTTCTTGATTCATGTACAGATCCTGCATGAACACAATGAAGTAGTCTGGAACTCTCATTCTTCTCAATACTATCCATAGTTAGTTATGGTACACACAGTTGAATGATAAATTAAACACAAGTAAATATTATTCTAGTATTCCTGGCTTTGACCTAATATCCACCTGATATCTCTTTTTCCATATTCTTTTTAAAATACAGCTTGAATTTTTGTTACCTCCAGGCCAATGTGCAGCTGCATATGTTTTTAATATTTAGGAAAAATATGTGCATGTGATAGCAACACCATATGCATTAAATTCCACATTCTGTTGGGTTACCTTTCTTAAGAATGGATCTAACGATATATCTCTTCCAGTCAGTAGGTTAGGTAGATGTCTTCCAATTCCATGGCACAGACTAGAGTACTTCCAGAACTTCGTTAGCATGTTGATCGATTTCAACTGGTAGTCTGTCAATTTCTGGAACTGTGTGTTCTCTAATGTCTTCAGTGCAGCGGGAACTTCGTCTTTCAGTGCGATTGAATCTAGATCACATGCTATCTTTGAAATGGTTGAATGTCAACGAGTTAATTTTGATATAGTAGTAGGTATAGTCCTTTCTTCTTCTTTTAATGCCTTCTGCATCTTAATATTTGCAATACAGTCTTAAATGTTGCAATTTGAGGATTGAATTGTCACTTCAGTTATTTGCCCTTGGTGTACACTGAGCACGTTCCTCCTTTGCTTTTCTAACTAGGGGTCTTTTCACATTTCATTATCATACTTTACTTTGTCCACTTACGTTGCCCTTTGGAATAGTCTGCCCAACTCTTCTACTTCATCATTTCTTCTATTTGCTTTAGCAACTGTAGTCGTTACATTATCTGTTGTCACTTTGAGACTTAAGAGTGAAGGCGTGGAGTTCAGCCTGTCAATCAGGTCAAAGCTTGATGACCTCATTTGGAGGTGCTAAGGAGATAAATAGCTTGCTAAGACATTCCACCCACTGGCCTGTGATCTTCCTGCCTTCAGTGTCACTGCATGTGTTGTGTGTGTCTGAAGAGGAACTTATAGATTGGAATCGACATATGGGCTAATATTGGACTTATGGATGTGATCTGGACTTGGCAGGGATGTTTTCTTAATGTATAAGTACTCTGATAGGAAGCTCTCTTACCCAACATGAGTGTCTCTGGATTTGTTTCTCTAGTCAACCCAGACTAACACAGCAACTCTATGATAAAGACCAGACTTCATAATCTATTTTGACATCCGCTTTTATCATTTCTTTTTTTCATGCTTTTTAAATGATCCTTCGTTTTCTTTGTATGTGACATTCTTGATGCGATCCCAGAGTTCATCGGGTATCATGTCATTAGGGTTCAATACAGTAAATATGTTCTTGACATGGCCTCAAAACTTAAGTGAGATATACTCAGGGTTATATTTTGGTTCTCTTAGAGTTGTTTTGAAATTCATCAACTTCAGCTTGAAGTTGCATTTGTGATATTGATGGTCTGTTCCACACTCAACCTCCTTTTGACTGCTGATGTTGACTTTTTGTATTGCACTTTCCTACATGTGTGATCGATTTGACTTCTGCTTTAGAGGAGATACCCCTTAAAAACCAGAATTGCACTGGGAGAAGTGCAGCTTTAGTAGTATGCACTTTTAATGTTAGGCGAACATCAAACAGCTCACTCTGAGGTAGTGCACCCAGAGGCGTTGCATGGAAAGGCTCTTTCTGGTCACAGTGAATGCTTTTGTAAAAGCAGTTTCAGTGGGACCATGTGTTTTGTGATGGACAGTTTAAGAGAGCAGCACGGGAATATTAAGTTTTGTTTCCTGCTCTGGAAAAATACCACAGAAACTGTTGTGATGTTGAACACAGCTTACAAGGACAACGCTATGGGAAAAATGCCAATGTACAAGTGATTTTCTCATTTTAAAGAAGGTGAAATGTTTATTGATCAGAAATCTCATTATGGACATCTGTCAACTTCCCAAATGGAAGAAAATGTCGACTTATAGTGCATTTGGAGTTGGTTTCACCAGGCCAGACTACTAATCAAGCTTTGTATTTAGAGGTTCTGAAAAGGTTACTTAACAGTGTGAGACAAAAAGGTCTGATTTGTAACAGACAGGGGACTAGTCTTGCCACTACAATAATGCACGTGCTCACCCAGCCATCTCAGTGCGTCATTTTTTGGCAAAAAAAAACATAGTATCCCTCTCTTGCCCCACACACCTTACTCACCTGGCCTTGTTTCTGTGAATGAAGACGGATATGAAAGGACAGTGAGTTGATGACATATAGGAGGTAAAAAAAAAATGAGGGAGGTGTTGTCAGCCATCGAAACAGATGAATTTGAAAAATGTTTCCAAGAATAGAATCATAGAGTACATTCTTTAGTAAGGAGAAGGGAAAGAGGCTGTGAATTTTTTCATATGAGTTATTCTTGGAGAGCTTCAAGATGGCTCCAAGGTAAGTGGCCCATATGGAGGGCTTCCGTGAGTCTGGGGTCTGAGAGGTCAGAGTGGAAGTGTTCTGGTGAGTGGAAAGGTCTCCACTAGGGGCTCTCCCTGTCCAGGAGGTGGCCTTGCCCACATCTGCTTTGTTTCAAGCCCCAGCAAGCTGGGTCCATACACCAGGGGTTTCCTGTTAGCTGTGCAACCCTTGTGCACCTCGGTCACCACCAACCAGTGCCCCACCCTCCCATCCACCCCCTGGCCATGTTGCGACCCCAGGAACAGGATGGCTATTATAAAGAGCTCTCCAAGCCCAGGCCTGGCCACCACATAGCAGCTGCCCTCTCGCGGCTCCCACCTGAGGAGCTATGCCAGTCTCCCACGGTTCCCCACCCTCGACGGAGCTAGGTGGTGATTTTGCCTACAGGCTCTGGACCCTCCTGGCAGCCACCCAGGGTCCCAGGGCCCCAGGAGATAACTTGGCACAGGTTTGATTGCACCAGTGCCTGGGTCACCTCCATCCCCTGTTCAGTCACGTCTGCCCTGACAATGGAACACACCCCCCTCGCCCACTGCCAGGGCGCCTCAGCCCATCATAGCCCTGGCATCTCACCATTCACAAGGAGTGGCACCTATACTTCCCGCCTACCATTTCCCTAGCAGGGTAGCTTCTGGAAGACCCCGCACTTCCCAGCCCAGTGAACTGTACAGTGCCCTGCCTCTGCCTGAGCCCAGGAAGTCCAAGTCAAGGACCAGGGCCTTGCAGACCTGCTGCCAACCACTGTGCCCAGAGCCGCGGGAAGTCTGAATTACAGAATGGGCCTACAGGCCCACTATGAGCCACTGCACCTGAAGCTGTGGGGGGCTGGAAACATGGAACAGGCCCTTGCAGGCCCCATGCTCACTGCCTTGCCAGACCACGGACTGTCTTTGCAGGCACGCTGTCTCACCCAGAGTCATGGGGAGTCAGAAACCAGGTCCTTGTAGGCCCATCATTTGCCATTTGCTTGGAACCATGGGGAGTCATGGTCTGGGTCCTTGCAGATCTGCCAGGCATACACCCAGTCCCCGGCACCACAGATAGGTACTGTTTGGGTCTATCAAAGCTTGGGGATCATTGCTGTCCTGTCCCTCCCAGTTCATGCAGCGAGTGGAATACTGGAGAATACATTCCCGGCCCAGAGGGCATCCTTCCCTCAAATTGAGCCTAGATCCAAAATCTAGGGGAACAGCAAACCTGCTCTGGGAGCTTCCCCAGCTCACAACAGTCACACCATCCTAGACCCCAACAGGACCACCACCCGTCCATTGGCCCCTACAGCCCTATCACTGTACTTGGAGCTATCCACCAGTCAAAATGAGTTCCCCACACGTGTCCCCACCGGTGCTCACAGCCTCTCATTGCTGTTGACCACTGAGTTACCACGGCATGTGCCTAAACATCAGCCCAACCCACCTCCAGAGTAGGCCACAAACAGTCCTTGAAAACACCATTGCCAGTCACACAGTAAGAGAATGGAGGGCCTCTTGAGCTCACAGAAATGTGGCACTCAGCTTTTTGAGATCATCATGTAAACAATAGCATACAGCATCACTCCCAACAACAAAACAAGAAAGACAACTCACAACATCAGAGCTAATGGCACTCATAGAAGAATGTGACTTGGATCTGCCACAAAAAGAAATTTTCAGAAGGCTACTTGTAGTAATACAGGAGATGAGGGAAGCTACACAGAATAAGGATGCAATAATTGAGGAGATGAAGTCCATGACAGAGGGCATGAAGTCCATGATAGAGGGAATGCAGTCCATGCACCAAAGGGATATATAGGAGCTAAGAGACGAAGTAGCAGGAGTTGCACAAAAGATCACGCATCTCACAAGCAGACTATAGGAGGCTGAGAACCATACCAGTGATCTCAAAGACAATCAGGCAGACCTCAGCAAATGATAAAAACAATCAAACAAGATAATAAAAGAGGCAGAAGAAAACATCTGACCAATGACTGATGCCAGGAAGAGGAACAACATCTGTATTATTGGCCTTCAATAACAAGACACAGCAAAGAAGTCAACAGCTAAACTAACAAGGGAATTTCTGGAAGAAAACTTACCCACCCTAATGAGTGAGAATCTGTCCCTCATACAGGAATCAGAGAGGACACCAAATAGTCTAAACCCCAGGAAGAACTCACCAAGGCATATAATAGTTAAATTATTCAACTTCAAGGAAAAAGAGAACATCCTAAGATCAGGTAAGAATATGCTCAGACCTATCAACAGAAACCATGAAGAGGAGGAGAGAGTGTAGCAATATCTTCCAAAAAATGAAATAAAAAAATGCCTCCCCTAGAATCCTTTACCCTGACAAATTATCTATTAAAATAGAAGGAGAGATAGTGATCTTCAGGACAAGAAAAGCTAAAAGAATATGCTACAAGACACACAACCATGTGGAAGATCCTTGCTGACTCACAATGGCCAGAAGACCAACATACACGAAGCACAAACAGGAAAACACCATATAGCCGAACTCCAACCAGAAGCCAATGAGCCAATACCATTCTCCATGATAACATGACCTCATGAGGTAAAGAAGGCAATAAAGAAGCCCTCCACAAAGAAATAGTGATAAGAAGGGTGATAGGAAAACAACCAAATCAAAAGTCAAGAGATGTCAACAATGAACTATGCTAAAATAAAAAGGCTTGCAGACTGTCTTGAAAAGCATGACCCATTGATCTGTTGCCTGGAGGAAACACACCTTTAGCTCCCAGACAAGAATAAACTAAGTATAAAAGGCTGGAGGTAACTCAAAAAAAGCAGAAGTCACAATCCTAATCTCAGACAAAACCGATCTCAAAGTTCAAATCATAAAAAGAGATAAGGAGGGACACTTTAATGCTCAAGGGGTCACTGTGAGTGAGCATAATAAATATATATGCACCAAATGAGAGACCCATGAAATATGTCAAACAAACTTTTCAAAACATGAAAAAAGATATCACGGATTCAAAAATTTTAATGAGTTTAATATACAACTTTTAGAGAAAGATAGATCATTGGGAAGGAAGCTCAGCAAAGAGACTAGAGAGCTAAACACTATAATTAGGCAACTAGTTCTGATAGACATATTTAGAGCTTTCCATCCAAATGCAAAAGAAAATACACATTTTTCTCAAGCGTGAATGGCTCATTTTCTAAAATAGACCACATGCTGGCACAAAAGTCAAGCCTGAGTAAATTCAAACACATAGAGATTTTGCAAATGTCCTTCTCAGATCACAGTGCCATAAAGCTGTAGATCAATAACAGGATGACCAGAAAAACAAGAGCAAAAATATTGGAGGATGAATAATGATATTCTGCGACATGAGTGAGTACTGACCTAGATTAGAGCAGAGATCGGAAAGTTTCTAGAAGCTAATGGAAATGAGAATACATCGTATCAAAACCTATGAGATACGGTGAAAGCAGTCATCAGAGGTTGCTCGATAGCAATAAGGGCATATATGAAAAAGGAAGACAGACTTGATACTGATACGCTTTCACAAAACCTCCAGGAACCAAAACAGAGTCAACAGAACAATCCCTGCAGTAGCAAAAGGAGAGAAATAATTAAAAAAAATCAGGACAGATTTGAACCACTGGGAAGACAAAAGTATGATGCAGAAGATTAATGCATCAAAAATCTGGTCATTTGAAAGGATCAACAGAATCAACAGACTGCTGGCAAACCTAGCCAATGAAAGGAAAGAGCAAACAACAATAGTTAGGATGAGGAATGAAACAGAGCCTAATGAGACTTAAAGGATAATCACAAAGTACTATGAAAGTCATTACTCTAATGAATTCAACAATGTGGAAGACATGGACAAATACATGGAAAAACAATCCCTCCCTAGACTCTCCCAGATAGAGGTCAAGAGCTTAAACAAACCCATAGTAATAGAAAAAATAGATATGGTTATCAGGAAGTTACCAAAAAAAAAAAAATGCTCCTGGACCAGATCACTTCACCAGAGGACTCTAAAAAGCTTTCAGGGAAGAGCTGAAACCAATCCTCCCCAAAATATTCTGAGTGTAGAAAAGGATGGCAAACTCCCAAACTCATTTTACAAAGCCACTGTAGCTTTAATACCCACACAGGGCAAGGATCCCACAGGAATTGAGACCTATAGATGGATATCGCTAATGAACATAGATGTAGAAATTGTCAACAAGATATTGGCCAATAGAATACAAAGTATATAAAATGCATCATTCGTCCGGCTCAGGTAGGATTCATCCCAGGGATGCAGAGATGGTTAACATCCAAAAATCCATCAATATTATACACCACATCGATAAGAAAATATATAAGAATGATACGATGATATCTATAGATGCAGAAAAAGCATTCGACAACATCCAACACCCATTTCTAATTAAGAGACCCAGGAGGATAGGAATGGAAGGGCAATTCCTCAAATTAATACAAGATATCTACAAGAAGCCAACAGCTAACATCTTAGTCAATGGAGAAAAGACAAAATCAATCCCACTGAAAAAGGGGACCACACAAGGATGTTCCTTGTCCCCACTTCTATTCAATATCATACTGGAGGTCCTAGCTAATAACATAAGTCAACGGAAGGACATCAAAGGTATCCAGCTGGGAGAGAGGGAAGTGAAATTATTATTATTTGCAGATGACATGATTCTGTACATTGAAAATCCCAAAAGCTCCACAACTGGAGTAATGACAGTGATAGAGGAATACGGAAGAT
Source organism: Tenrec ecaudatus (assembly GCF_050624435.1). NCBI lineage: Eukaryota > Metazoa > Chordata > Mammalia > Afrosoricida > Tenrecidae > Tenrec > Tenrec ecaudatus. The sequence continues at coordinate 173,992,761 of NC_134531.1, read as the reverse complement.
TGGCAGGATACAAGATTAACAAACAGAAGTTGATTTGCTATATAAACATATAAAACCATGGAAGAGGAGATCAAGAAGGCAGTACCCTTCACAATAGCCAAGAACAAAGTGAAATATCTAGGAATTTATTTAACCAAAACTCAAAATACCTATGCAAGGAAAACTGTAAGACCCTACTACAAGAAACCAAAAACAACCTCCACAAATGGAGGAACATCCCATGCTCATGGGTTGAAAGACTCAATATAGTAAAGATGTCTATCCTACCCAGGGAACTTTATAAGTTTAATGCTATCCCGATTCAATTGCCAACAACCTTCTTCAAAGAATTGGAAAAACTGACCACCAATTTCATATTAAGAGGGAAAAAAAACAAAATTAGCAGAAAACTCAAAAAGAAGGATATAGTCCAAGAGCTTGTTTTATCTGACTTTCACACCTACTACACAGCCACAATGGTCAAAACAGCATGACACTGGCATAAAGACAAATACACAGACCAATGGAAAAGAATAGAAAACCCAGAAATAAAACCATCAGCATATAGACAACTTATCTTTGACAAGGACCCCAAAAGCACCAAGTGGGAGGGCAATGCCCTATTTAACAGGTGATACTGGAAACAATGGAAATCCACACTAGGAAAATGAAACAAGATGTCTACCTCACCCCATGCACATGAATATACTCAAGGTGGATCATGGACTTTGAAGTAAAACTCCCAAATCATCAGGACCATTAGCGAAGGAATAAGGACAAGCCTAAGATCCTTGGCCAGGGAACACAAAAGTTAACTGTAATAAGTCATGCTGGGGAATCTGAAATTGACTAATGGGATTTACTAAGGATAAAGCACCTGTGTGCATCAAAAGACTTTATTTACCAAGAGGGTAACAAGGCAAGCCACAGACTGGGAGAGGATGTTTAGCAACACAAAACAAAGGACTTACCCTGAAAATCTACAATACCCTCCTTGCCTGCAAAAAGAGTAAACAAGTTAATTCTTTGAAGAAGTGGGCAAAAGAACTGAAAAGAAGTTTCACTAGGGAGGAAACAAACCATATGGCCAATAAGCATATGAGAAAATTCTGCCAATCCCATCAGAGAAATGCAAATCAAAACAACCATGAGAAACCATCTAACACCTTTGAGACTAGCCCAAATCAGAAAATCCGAGAGCAACATATGTTGGAGGTAGGGGAGATTGGAACTCTCCTACATTGCTGGTGGTCTTGTAGATATGTACAGCCATATGGAAAGCGATGTGGCAATCCTTAAAAAAGATGGAAATTGATCTACCTTATGACTCAGCCATACCTCTACTGGGCATATACCCAGAAGAGGTAAGAAATAAACCATGACCAGTCCAATGAGTTCCAATGTTTATTGTGGTGCAATTTACAATCACAAAGAGTTGGAAATAACCCAACTTTCCATCAGTGGACAAGTGGATCAGTAAACTCTGGCACATACACACAATGGAGTACTATGCATCACTACAAAGCACTGATGAACCCATGAAACGTCTTTTCATGGGAAGAGTTGGAAGAAATTATGCTAAGCAAAGTCAGCCAATCACAAAAGGAGAGGTACAGGATGAGTCCCCTGAGGTAAGTGCAATCAGCATATTAGGTATAGAAGAGAAGCCACCTATATGATAAAATATGGGTTGATACAGGGAGTTGGGAGGAGGTTGAATCAAACCCAAGGAGTTCTGGTCTTGTCTCCACAGAATCGGGAGTGAGCATACAGACCCTACCACAATGCAGCACCCCATGAGGATAGCACGAGAAATGCATGAAAAGAGAGAGCTGCACAGCGGGCTGGCCCCAGCCAGAGGCAAACTGAGCCGCTCCCTGGAAGTGGGTGTGGCGGAGAGCAGCACTGAGCCTACAGGTTGGGGAGAGGGGCCAGCATGCCACGCCCACTCGGACACAGTCCAGGAGGGAGGAAGAGAAAGAGAGAGTTGGACTCGACCTGATGCTGGCACACCAGGCCTGGAGGATGATGTCTCTGCAGGGAGATAATGGAACACAGAGGGGACTGGGCAAAGACAACAGCAAGTGTCATGCTGTCCCCTTACTGGAGCAGACCGAGACAGAGGATTTCTGGGGTCACATGTTGAGGAGGTACTATGGTCTGCACTCCCCAAAGTGGAGTGAATGAAGAAGGGAGCATACCAGACCAGCAGCTGGAGCAAGGCAGCACTACAAAGTCCCTGAGAAGCCCCCAAGGGGGCGCTCCAGGCCAGTAGGGGCAGCTCCTGGAGAGTCATGAAGGCTAGTGAACAGACCCAGGAATTTTGTATATTTCTACTCCCTTAATTTTTTTTCTTTTATCAGTCGGGGCTATGTCATAGTCAATATACCTACTTATATAGGATAGGCACAGCAAGCATGCCTGCAGAGAGAACAGCAGGACCAAAGGTCCCAAGGAGACATGGGAGGTGAGGGTTGTGGAGGAAGGGGACGGTGAGCAGGCTGTGCCATGAACAGAGGAACCAACTTGGGTGCTGGAGTCAATTAAAGGAGGAGATAGTGTTACAAGGGGCGGGTGGTGGGGTCAGAGCAACAGCAAACTAGCTAAGAGGAGGTACCAAGAGGCGGAAATAAGGGGTAAGTGACAGGGGGCCAGGAGAAAGGTAAAAGGAAACAGAGGAAAGACGTAGGAAGCAAGGCAATGGATAGAGGTATAAAGAGTGGTGTACATATGTAAATATATTAATCCACAAAAATAGAGATATTGGTCCATGTTCATATATCTATATGGCAGTACACTAAGGTAGGGGATGGACTTCAGGCCTCTGCTCATACCCTCCCTCAAAACAGGAACACTTTGTTTAAACTAATCAGCAGTCTGAGATTTTAACCCTCCTGACACAATTGCTGAAGACAAAGCGGGTGCATAAGCAAATGTGGTAAAGAAGGCAGATGGTGCCCGGCTACTAAAAGATATAGTATCTGGGGTCTTAAAGGCTTGCTGTTACACAAGCCGCCATTCAGCAGTGAAGCAAGTCCACATGGAAGAAGCACACCACCGGTGCAATCATGCGAAGTCATAGGGACCAGGTAATAGGCATCAGCAGACACACAACAAACAAAAACATATTGTTGAGAATGAGTGGCGCTGGAGCAGATTCAAAGTCTATCTGTAGACAATGGAACCATCTCCCCACAAAGGGGACACAGGTAAGGGATGAGTCCCCAGGGTGCAGTAAAACATCTATGAAACAAACGATATTCCTCTGGTTCCTTGAGGCTTCCTCACACCCCACTACCAGGACCCCAGTACTGCTTCTCAATTCAGACTAGACCGGAACATGTACACAGGTATAGAAAGAGATGGGAGCTCATGACACACAGAATCCAGGAACAGGAGTGGGAATAGTGATACCAGAAGGGTAGGGGGAAGAATGGAGGAGGAAAGGAGAAAGGGGGAACCAATAGCAATGATCGACACATAACCATACACCCCTCTACAGGGGGAAGAACAACAGAAAAGATGGGGGAAGGGAGAGAGTGGTCAGTGTGAGAGATGAAAATAACAACAATGTACAATCTATCAGGGGGTTAGGAGGGAGGGGGCAATAGAGGAGCTGATATCAAGGGCTCAATAGAAAGTAAATATCTAGAAAAGAATCAAGGCAATATATGTACAAACATGCCTGATTCAATTGATGTATAGATTCTGGTAAGAGTTGTACTAGCCTCCAATAAGATGATTTTTTAAAAAAAGAAATCACAGATTTGACAAATATATTAAGTGTAATTGTCAATACTTTGAAGGTGATAAGGTTGTTTTCCAAAAAATTAATACATATCTCAAAATAATAATACCATACATACTCGAATATAAGCCGACCCGAGTATAAGCCGAGGTACCTAAGTATTACCTGGGAAACCAGAAAAACTGATTGACTCGAGTATAAGCCTAGGGTGGAAAATATAGAAGCTATTGGTGAGTTTTAATAATCAAAACAAATGAAAATAAAATTACTAAAAATTGAGACATCAGTGGGGTAATGTATTCAAATATTTAAATAAAAAACATAAATAAAAGGACACCAAGTCATTTAACATTAGGAAACCAGCACAGGAAGTGGAAAATAGGTTCAACAAAAACAATAAGGTATCAACAACCCTGAGCTCAATCAGCAACCAAGCTAAAATGTAAGGAGTTAAAATCCTTGAAAACTGGGTTCCTCATCATCGTCCGTATCCCAATGCAGAGCTTCAGCTGGTGTGAGGTCAACATAGACGCTGTCCTCACTGAGATCGCCGTCATCCCCATCACTGCTGTCATTTTTATACAAAGCGCAGTCTTCACTGCCATCCACAGCATTACTAATACTACATTTTTGGAAGGCACGTCGCACCATGTCTTCTGGAATGTCTCCCATGCATCTCGAACTCACTTTGCTATTAACTCTATGTCAGGCTTCATGAGATCTCCTCCTTTTGTTAGTCAGGCTTGACCAGATGTCTTCCATTCATGCCACATCCTTCGCACACGGTCTTTAAAAGGCTTATTCAAAAATATATGTCATAGGACAGCTCTGATTGGTTAGATGTGAGTAAACAAATATTCAAAGTGCTGCAGTGTCAGCGGGGCTTTGAATGAACAGCAGAGAAACATCAATCACCCGCGAGATAATGGGCGCTCCTCCCTTTACCTGGGGGGAGGGGGGGCCGGCAGCGAGATGTTACACCTCGCTGGGGTACCACTGACCAGTGTATAAGCTGAGCCCCAGTTTTTCAGCACAAAAAATATGCTGAAAAACCCAGCTTATACACGAGTATATATGGTAATTTATGATTTATCAAGGGGTCATGAGGGTGGGAATGTGGGGGAGGCAGGGAAAAAAAGGAGATGATACCAAGGCTTACATAGAAATAAAATGTGTTGAACATGATGATGGCAACAGATGTATAAATGTGCTTGATCCAAATGATGTGTGGATTGTTATAAGAGCTGTAATAGTCCCCGATAAATGATTTGTTTTAAAAATTCCATTTTAGAGGGGGACCCACTCGTATTCCATCTGAAGAAGTCTATGTTTATAGTCATCATTTATATTGTTGAAAAAAGGTATTGACAGTGAAGAAGTCATTGTTATCACAAAATTCTGGTATGCAATCTCCAGCTTCATTTCTATCACCAGTGTTATTCCTGCTTCTCCACCACCTGTCTGTCAGTTTGCTGTAGTGTACTGGCTTGCATCGATGTGGTACTTGAAACTATTTCACTGATATTCCAAACACCGGCCGAGTCATTCAAAATGAATAGGTTTCAGGGGAGCGTCCAGATAAAGAACGGACTGTGGAGAAAGAATGAACTGCCCACATTGGAGTAAGTAGAGGCTGAAAACTTTATTCATAGAAATTTCCATATAATGGAGACCTCCTGAAAGGAAGCAGAACATCACTACATATAGAATTGGAGTGTGAGCGCCTCTGGACGGAAGGCACTGGACATTGACTGAGGAGGCACTTGTTTCTCAAAGTACAATGTGAACATGGTGTCGTGAATGGAGTGAAGGCTGGAGGGCGGGGGGGGGGGGGGGGAGGGGCTTGGCTCTTCTCTTTTTGATAGGGTAGAATCAATGTGAGGAGAAACAGCTACACAAATCTAATAATTGGAAGTGGGAATCTACAAATTGTGAATCTAGGATTTGGGGACGTCATTAAAAATGAAATTAATGTCCTAGGTGTTAGTGAGCTGAAATGGACAGGTATTGGCCATTTTGAATCAGAAAGTCATGCAGCTTACTGTTCTGGGAATGACCCGATCCAGAGGGATGACATTGCATTAATTGTCAAAAAGGTCATTTCAAGCTCCATCTTGAAATACAATGCTATTTGTGAAAAGACCATAACTATCCCCAAGCAAGGAAATCAAATTAATACAAATATTCAAATGTATGTATGAACCATGAAACTAGTGATTAAGAAAATGAAGAATTCTACAAATTCAGTAAGAAATTATTCAACTATGCAACCAAATGCATTGATGACTACTGGTCGTTGGAATGCAAAATTTGGAAACAAAGAGGAATGATCAGTTTGAAAATATGATGTTGGTGATAGAAACAAAAATGGAAAACTCATGATAATATTTTGCTATGCCAATGACTTGCTATAGCAAATATCTTTGCTCAACACATGAGAGGCAACTACATAAACAGATTTCACCTGATGGAATACACAGAATTCATATTGGTTGTATCTGTGGGAAGAACCTCTGGAGAAGCTCAATATCAGCAGCTAAAGCAAGGCTCTGGGCTACGACTGTGAAACAGACCATCAGTTGCTCATATGTAAATTCAAGTCGAAAATGAAAACAGTTCCACTGGTGTTAAAATACTATTTTGCCTCTATCCCACCTGAATATATAGATCATCTCATGAATAAATTTTCTACGCTGAACACTAATGGCAGAAGACATAAAGAAGTGTGAAAAGACACCAAGAACATCATTCATGAAGAAAGCAAAACTCATTTAAAAGACAGGCAAGAAAGAAAAGATAAAGTGGATGTCAGAAGAGATTCTGTAACTCACTCTTAATCATAGAGTAATTAAGGTAAATAGAAGAAATGATGTAGTTAAAGAACTGAATAGAGATTTTCAAAGGGCAGCTCATGAAGACAAAGTAAAATATTATCATGAAATGTACAACGACCCTAAAATTAGAAAACCCAAAGCGAGAACATGCTCAGCACTTCTGAAATTTCCAGAACTCAAGGAACAATCCAAGCCTGAGTTTCTATATTAAAATATTTTGAGGCAAAACGTTGAATAATGTAGGAAGCATCCAAAGAAACTGAAAAGAATGTGGAGAATCACTGTAACACAAAGAACTCATCAGCACGAGCTAATGTAAGTCCCGGGAGATAATGTAAGAGCAAGAACCAACAGTGTTTGAGGAAGAAGCTCAAGTAGTATCGAAAGGATTTTCCCAAAACAAGGTTTCAAAAATTGATGGACTACCCAATGAAATGTTTCACCAAGCTGATGAAGCACTGGAAGCAATTATGGGTCTGTGCCAGGAAATTTGTAAGATATCGACTTGGACAACTGACTGGAAGAGAACCCTATTTGTATACAATCCAAAGAAAGGTGACCAAACAGCATGCTCAAAGTATAGAAGAATATCACTGATATCACATGTAAGTAAATGGATGATTGCTGAGATCATCCAACAATTCACAGGGACCCTAGAGGGGAGAGTATAGCTCCCTTTGTGGCTTTGCAGGACCGTGACTTTTTACCCGGCAACTACCAAAGCACGATTCCTTTTATGTGAATTATTTTCTTGTATTTCTAACTAGTGGTTGTATTTGAATATGTGTCAAATACACAAGTTGTCCTTTCACAATTTACTAATTTCACTTAGAATATAGATTCACCTGTGTTAGTGGTTGTTTCCCATATTTGTGATCATTGTTTTTTAATGTTGCATAGCATTCCATGATGTGTATGTAACAGGTTTCTTTGCTTTTTTTTTTCTTCAATCACTGGGCACTTAGGTTGTTTCTATATTAGGCACTATACTGAAACCTACTGATTTCCCCCTTTTAATTGTAAAAGCATGGTGAAGAGCTCCTTTAAGAAATAAAGCCCTTGGCTTAATCAACCTTTGGTAAAGCCTAGCAGCACCTTGGCACACACAGCCCAGTACTGCTGGGCCTACATTTAATGTGCTTTTATAGTAAATTTCAACTGCGAGAACATTTTATCTTCTTTAGATCTCTGTATAATTCTCCCATCATAAATCATCATAATAAAGTCTACAAAAGAAAAGAAATTCTGCAAAGCAGAATTTTTTTTGGTGATTAGCTATATTTTATTCCAAATGCCCCAGTTTCTATTTGCTGTTATACTTGGATTCATTTTACAGATTTCCTCAGTTATAGTTTTCTAATCTCTGAAATTAGGAAAGTATTCAAATCTGCCTTCAGATTTTTTTACAGGTACTTTATAGAATCTACTCTGAAAGTCTGTTAAAATATTATGTTTCAATATAAAAGAGATTATTAATTTTTGAAACATTGAGTAATTCTGGGTTCTTAGTAGAAACACTAGATCTAGGTTCAGCCATGCTGCAAATTTCAAAACGAAACAAGAATGTATTTCTACCAGTGGTAAACAGAGCAAGCACTCACATGAATGTGATTTTTCTCCTCTTTAAATCTCCATTTAGACACAAAAGAACCTTTGGATATTTTAAAATAAAGGGTACTTCTGTTAAACCAGTTTATACATGTCCTTCTGGTATCTAATTTCAAGTTGCTTGCCATTTTACAATCCTAAAATTGTAACTTTCAATTCCAAAGAGACTTAAATGATGGTATTTATGAACTCAGGGGCTTCACACTCAACCAGAACTTCAAATTCTCATCTGATAAAAGCTACTTGTTGACTTTCTCAAGCTGCCTTTTGAAATTTTCTATTCAGATACTTCATCCTTTCTTCCTTTTGCTCTAGCTACTCTATGATTTGGAGCAAATTTCAGAGTCTCTTCTGACATCCACTTTGTTCTTTTCTTTCTTACCTGTCTTTTAAATAAGTTTTGCTTTCTTCATGAATGTTGTTCTTGGTTTCCTCTCACAGTTCTTTATGTCTTCTGCCATTAGTGTTCCACGTAGAAAATTTCTTCTTGAGATGTCCTTTATATTCATAATACCATGCACAATAGCCACCCCAAAGTTGAAATATCTAGGACTACCAATAACCAAAAAAACCCCAAAATATCCGTACAAAGAAAACTACAGAATATAAATAAAAGAAAACAAAGAGACCTGCACAGATGCGAGAGTGTCCCGTATTCATGCACAAGAACACATAAAATTGTGAAAACATCAACGCTAACTAAAACAATCTACAAATTCATCACCATCTCAATGTAAATCCCAACATTATTCTTATAAGAAATGGAAATGCTAATTATTAACTTTATTTGGAGACAGGAGAAGCAAGAACTTCTCAAAAGGAGTATCAAATCAGTTAGGCTTGCACTGCCCTGCCTAAAATCCTACCACATAGCCATAGTTGTCAAAACAGCCTGGTACTGGTTCAACGATAGGCACATAGACTAATGAAACTGGACAGAAACACAAAAATAGAAGTCTCCGCCTACAGACAACTGATTTTTAACAAAGGACCAAGAAACATTAAATGGGAAAGAGATGCCGTCTTCAACAAATGGTGCTGGGAAAAATGGAGATCCATTTGTAGAAGAATGAAAGAGAACGCATACCTCACCCCATGCACAGCAATGAAGTCAAGGTGGATCAGAGACCTAAATGTAAAACCCAAAGTTATCAGGGTCATTATTTACTTTTAATAATTTTTATGGAAAAAAGGCATACATTTTTGAGTCATTTTTAACATTAAGTACAAGAAAACACTTCTTTTATTATTGAAGCGATTTGACAAAAGCCCAACTTTCAAACGGAATCATTGCAGATGGAGTCCCAGGTGGGCACAAACATCTTTCAGCTACTTAATGGTCCAAACTCGAGGCACCACACGGGAATGGCCTGGCAAGCTACTTCCATAATGTTTCGACTTGAAATGCTATGGAGTACAGTGGAAACATGACACACCCGAGGCAATATGAGAGGGAATCAAATCAATGCGAATGACTTGGTATGGTGTTGGACATACAACTTTTATCGGCACTGCCTCCATTATTTTAGGCGGATACGTAAGTGTCCATTACTACCAGGTATACATCATTCATGCATAAAACAGAGAGTATAATGTTCACTGTCATTATAAAGTCAAACTCTTAGATAATGTTATAGTAAACAAAAATGCGTTTATTGTACTGAAAGCTATACAACCAGCATTTAAAATAACAACAGGATCACTCGTGTTGGACAAGATTTAAGCAGAGCTTTCAGACCAAGACAGATCAACAAAAAAGGCTCAGGGGTCTAATTCCAAAATGTAATCAATGAAAACCTTACTCACAACAGTTCATGTTCTAACGTACCTGTTTTTCATATATGATCAAGAAGAATTGGTCACAGAAGGAAATCATTTTGGGGAAGTAGAGCACCAAATAGCTAGGCCTCTTGGTGAGATGGATGGGCCTAGTAGCTTTAATGGTGGACTCAAACACACAGGGAAGTGGTGGCAGATCCTGGGATAGCGGAATTGTGTTCTGCTGGATTTGGAGTTGCCGCGAATTGGACTACATCTTAGGACAGCAACTTTAGAGAGAGGGTGTAAACAAACACACGCACATATAGTTTATATATAAACAAATATGTACGCTGCATAAAGGAACGGCAGATTGGCCAAGTATTTCTGCAAACACAAATAGCTTCTAATAACTCTAGTAACTCAGAAATAACTCTAATATTTGAGAATTATGCCACTGAAATGGATTAAATGTATCTGTCAGAAAAAAAGAAAGTCAGCTCAGTAACTTAGTCTATGATCATCAATAAGGTCCTTATATCTAATTATATGAGGGGGAACCCCCAAAGCAGATCTCTTCTCAAAGCGATGTATTTAAATGTTTGTACGAAACAACCTTATTGCCTTCAAAGCGCTCTCCATTGCACTTACTGCTACTTTTGTTAAATCTGGGATTCCATTCTTGGAAACATTTTCAAACTCATCTGTTTGGATGGCTAACAGCACCTCCTTCATTTTTTTAAAGAACTCTTATATGTCTTCAAATTGCTGTCCTTTCATATCTCTCTTCATTCATGGAAACAAAAAGAAGTAACCTGGAGCGAGGTTAGGTGAGTAAGGTGCTTTGGTCAAGAGAGGCACACTGTTGTTTTTGTTTCTGTTTGTCAAAAAAATGGTACACTTAGATGGCTGCATGAGTAGGTACATTGTCCTGGTGGCAAAACCGGTTCCCTGTCTACCACAAATTAGGACTTTTTGGGGGGTGGGGGTGGAGAGGGTTACACTCTGTTATGATATATTTTCAGAACCTCTAAATAGAAAGCTTAATTAACAGTCTGACCTGGTAGAACAAACTCCAAATACATTATCCCCCTAACATAAAAAAATGAGTCCTTTTTGGTGGGTGGGGTGTCTGGGGGGCGTATCCTCTCATATATCTACAAAGCTGGTATTACAAGATAATTTCTTTTGAAGAACAGACAACCCCTCACATAATTGTTGTAAGAGGTGAGTTAGATTATGCATATAAAGACATTACAATAGCTGGGGTGTTCTATTATTATTACACTGGAGATGATAGTATTCTTATCATGTAGTGCTGGTACAAAACACCATCTATACATCTACCCAAGCATATATTTAGCTACTAAAGATGAGGACACTGAGTATCTTTCTTTCTCCTCTCTGAAACCCTAGTCACAGCTGTAGTCCTATCTTAAACCCCTTCCAAATTTGCATTCACAGTGAATTCAATTAGCACTAGCTTCACACCTTACACCCACAGTGGACTTATTTTGCCAAATTTGTTATATCTGAGCCAAGTTCTCCATGGAAATGACCTGGACCACTTAGCCCAACAGTTGCCACTGGCAACCTCTAAAGCTGACAATTAATACAGATTTGTTAGTATCTGCATTTTATATAATAAGAACACATGAAGAAGTTTCTGGTAAAAACTCTTGGAGACAGAAAATACACCACAAGAGTACTTAAAACTGGATGGTTTAATATAAGTAAAAACAGAGTTTCATCTTACAGGTGGAAAACCTCACTGCTAACAAGTCATATCCATATCATAGCAACCCTATGGAGGATTTCTGATTCAGTAAATCTTTACTGGAGCAGATAGGAGAATATAACTTCGCCTTGGGTCATCAGAACAGCTTGAACCACTGACCTTGTGGTTAGCAAGGTCCTATCTAAAACTCTTCTAATTTTGTATTCACAGTGAATTCATAGCACTATACTCACACCCACAATGACAAAGATTACCCAACTGTGTCCTTCAAAATCAAATTAGACTGCTCCCCTATTTTATAGATGAAGAAATTATGGGTAAAAAAGAAGTTGTCCAAGGTCATTCAAATATGCACTGAAGAAACAGTATAACGTGCCTTAGCTGGGATCGATTAATTTTTGCACTATACTAAGCTGTCTCATTTCACCAGATAAAATGAAGAACAGTGACTTATTGGAGAATAAACTATTGTTCACTATGTATGTCATCTGATAAATACAACACAACAGAGTGTTAAATGGATATGCAAGACTGCTAATAAGTGATATGCAAGAATAAGTTAACAAAGCTTTTAACTACTCAGATGTAAGCTGAAAAAGAAAGAACAGTACATAGAAAATTATATGCATAGATGCTTGATTCTAGAGCTTCACAACTATGTTTAATTTTAAATGCATTTCAAAGAAGCCAGATACTAGAATTAAACTGAATGAATTCATAATTGCCTTTCAGTTTTTATGCTAAATCCAGTTGTTGAATGAAAAGAAGTGGACCTGTATAGATAAGATTTGGGCTTCTCTGGAAATTACCATTTCAGTCCAATTTTACTTGAGGTCAAAAGTTTCACATAATTCTCATAATGTTGTTTTTCTATTTGCACACTGAAAATAAAGAATATTTGTTACTTTCACGACAGACACAACATATGTCATATTTTGAATTGTTTTTCTCTTAGGAGTCGCTGTCTGACATTAAGAGTTAAGCACCGGGTACTAGCCAAAAGCTTTAAGTACAACAGTGCAACCCAACCAGGGGTGCTTTGGGTGAAGGCTCAGTGATCTCTTGGTGGTCCCTCCTAAAGACTCGCAACTCTAAAGCTCTGCAGACCACAGTTCGACCCTGCACGCGGAGAGCCTCTGTGATCCAGCATCATATTTGTACAGCAGCTTGTCCTATAGGATTTCCTTCATTCTCTCCCACTTTTGATTGAGACAAAGCTTCATGTAACTCACGTCTAAAAAGACAGAAGAGACTGTTCTTGATAAACTGGACTGTGTGTATCCCCCTCATGCCCATGTGCTGGGATAGGTAATGATCGGCTCTAATGAATTATTTACTGATGGAAACGATAGTCCATCATTTCTTAAGAGAAGAAAAACATACATATATTCATGCAAAGCCCCTCAATTTTTCATTATTAATAGAAATAAATAAAACGTAAGTCTGTAACTATGGGTCTGAGAGAATTCAAGTTCATGGCTATGTAGGTGGGATGCTTCATGGAGCATGTCCTCAGCTGGAGCGAGGCAATTGGCTGCCAATTTGCAACCTCTGACTTCGTGTGGATTAGTTTTGCTGCTAGCTAAATTAGAGTTGGACTTGATATCAAAACCTGGGCCCTAAAATCTTATTCTTGAATAACCTAATTTCACTTTCACTCACTTATACGGGCAACAGGAAATCACAAACTAAGAAAATGCGATTAGTAAATGATTACAATTGGATTACAATTGGTGTCCGTTAGTATATTTTCTCTTTAACAAGGAACTATTACACAGTTCATGAATTACACATTTACTTCTATATTACAAAGCTCTTCACCATTTACAGTGAACAATAGAAATAATGACTGAAATCAAGGTGCGTAATACTATTAGTGATATGAGAATAAGCAGATTAGAAGTCCTGTTTGGAAACCACTCCAGTGAATCCAGTTGTTTAAATTGCAGCTTGCAGTTTCACAGCTTGTCCCTGGAGTCACTTGTTTTCTGTTTTAATGAACAAGAGCATCATCTTACAGAGCTATCACACTATCACATATGGGTAAGGCAATCTGGTTTATATTGGGAATATGAGAAAATGTTATTTGTTATTATCATGCTTAGAAATGGCGTCTAAAGGGAACAATTAATTTTACAACAGATAAAGTGTGAGGAAAAGAAATATGAAGCAAATAGATACCTGTTATATGATTTCTGTGCTCAATGCAATATAAACTGGCACAAAACCTATACCAAACCCATTGCAAGCTAGTCCAATTCAATATATCGAGACCCTATAAGACAGAGCAGAATGACCCATAGTTTCCATAGCTCTACGCTTGATGGACACTGACTGCCACGACTCTCTCCGTTGGGTAGTTGGTTCAGACCCTCAATCTTTTGTTAGCCAAGTGAATAATTACTGCACACCCCTGGTTTCTTAAATCTGCATTAAACACATTAAATTACATCGCAAAGTATTAAGAATCTTACTCGTTGCTTTCCAGTCCTTTTTATATGTTCAAATTTAATTATCTGCCATGATAATAGCATTTAAAATACAAATTAAGAAGATGACACAATCATTCAATTACGTGAAAGTGGTCTTCAAAGAACTTAAGCACAGTATGATCTCATGGACTCTGTCTCCATCATCTCTTTTACATTTAGTACTTTAAAAAAACTAAATATATGAAATGTATTGGGGAGCAAAAGCTGGACAAGAGGGAGAAAATAAAATTATCCTTTAAATATAATAATATAGAGTTGCCAAGTTGCTTGAAAATATTCTTTTTTGCCTAGCTAACTTTGATAGCCTGTTAAAATAAGATATTAAACATCTAAAATAATTAAGAAAAACTTTTCATATTTTTTTCAAATGATTTTCTTCTTTATGAAGCAATTTAAATAAAAATTTTCCAATGATTTCTTAAGAACAGATTTGTATTGTCACCCTAGATCCACTTGGTAAATGAATATGAATTCCTCTTAAAACGTATATTCCGGAAAAAGAAAACATTACCTGTTCAATTAAGTTCCTCCGTTGTCCTAAATATAATTGCTATTCTTACATGTTAATGTTTTAGTGATACATAAAATAATTTTTATATTAGGTGTTAATGCTTAGTCACATTGTATTATGCTATCACTGTAAAATTGGTTATTATCAAGCTTACAAGTTAAAATGCTTATTTTTAAAATATATATCGTTACCATCAGTTGTACTGTTTTGAAAATTTGAGGCCTGAATTAATTACATTACCTCTTTAAACTGCAGTTCCCTTTATTGTCAAATGAGGAAAAAAAATTTTTTGTGTGGCTTAAGTGAGATGCCTAAACCAAAAAAAAAAAAAAGTAAACTTCACTTCCATAAGTCAATTCTGTGTCTCACAAGCATCATAGGGACAGAGCAGCACTGCTCCTATGGGTTTTCCAAGGTTCTAACTCACTGAGAACAGAACATCCCACCTTTCCCCCGTGGAGTGGCTGGTGGATTTGAACCTTGCGATTAGTAGCCAAAGCATGATCCAGTACACTATCAAAGCACCTCATGCGAGTTGGGAATTATATCCTCTATCATTAGTGGCTGAAAAGTTGTAAAAACACAACTTCCTTCCTTGCCCATAAACAAGCTACACTTCCCCATGACATTTTATGTCCATAGGACATGTAGCTAGTCCTTGCCAAGGAAAGTATGCAGAAGTGATGTGTGTCACCTTGAATGCAAGCTTTTTGCTTTTTAGTTTCACCTGACTTCTCATGCCCCTTTCCCCCACTTCTCAGTTTCTATCTTCTAGGTAGATAATGTCCAGGTATCCTTGGAATTTAAAAATTAAATAGGCGATTAAAATGTAATGCATTAATGTTTTAGTAAGGAAACAGAAATAAAATACAAATTGCCACTGACATAATTTTAACATACAGTTTTATATTTTTAATAATGTATCACTCAAAATCAGTTAGATGGAGAAAAATGTCATTTCTCTTACATTAAAAACTTAAATGTCAAGAGTTTTTTTTGCATTTGACTTGCTTTGAAAACATTGAAAATGTGATAAAGGAAAGCTGTTCTAAGAAACACTGATGTATAAAGAGACAGAGCTTGCATTTCCACATCTGCATATAACCTTGAGTATACAAGAGGTTATTCATATGAGCTAAGGGCACGGGCTTTAAAGCGTATGCAGGCAAATGCATTTATGTCAGATAAGGGACCTTCACCCCAGAAAGGACAAATGATTGCTCCATGCCCTCCCCTGTCCCAGGTCTCTTTAGAGAATGCCTACATTTTCCTCTCCAGAAATCAAGAGTTAACTTTTCTAAATTGAAACTTAAAAATAAAATAAAATCTATTACTAAGCAGTCATCCACTGACTTATTTTAAGATATTACATTGCTTCAAGTAGTTTTAAAAGTTTATTATTGACTAAAATAGGCTCCGACGTTTCTGTAACTCAAAAAGTAGCTGCAGGATGACTCTGTAGTTATTATTGCTACTGTAGCATTTAGATTTTCATTTTTCTTTCAAATTTCATTAACTTGTATTCTTTTGCGCTTTTCCTTTTCCAAATAGCTCACCTCAATGAGAAGCTAATCCTTCGGTGGGGTCTCTTCAAATGATAAAGATTTTTGTATTGATTTAGCAAAAATATCGCTATTGTTTGTCTCTAGAGATGCATTTGAGCAGTAAGTTGATAGGAACACACTGACATAAGCAGAGAAAGCGACAAGGAGAAAACGGGAGTTTCCATCGTGATAAATATAGAAAATAGGGCATTCAAGTGAACTTAACCACGGACTAGGTACAACCTCTCCAGTAACCTCAGCCAAGGGAGCTTGTGGTAAGGTAAAATAAAATGGTCAATGTTTGAAGATAGATGGTGTCTTAATTACAAAAAGCTGCTATTTACAGGTGAATGACTTTAACAAACCTAAGTTTATTTTCTCAGTGCTATGAAGTTGTTTAAAAGCTTGGTGGCATAGTGGTCATGTGTTGAGTTGCAATCCAAAAGGTCAGCAGTTGGAAACCACCAGAGAAAGCTGAATCATTATACTTTCCTAAACCATGGAAATTAACAAGGGTAGTTCTATCTGTACTACCAGGGTCTCAAGGAATCGGCACTGACTTAATGCTAGTGAGGATTTGTTTGTTTTTTTTTTTTTGTTGGGTTTTGTTTGGTTTAAGAAGATAGACTCAGAACTCAGGAGTGCTGGCTCTAGCAGAAAGCTATCTCTCTGTGTGTCTCCTAGTTTTAAAACAGTCCCAGTGCTGGGGACGAAGGTCCAAAACAGACATTTCATCCTCAGCTTGTCTTTCTTGGTGGTAGTAGATTCTTCTGATTTTGACCTCCATTTTGGAGGTCAATCACTTTTAACGTCTGAAAGAGATGAACTAAGCATGCAACCTTATCCTGTAGATTGCACCCGCCCTCACTCACACAACTGCCACTGGTCTTGCCTCAATAACATTATAGAGGTTATAATATGTAGGATAATTACACCAGATGACTAAACACAGATAGCCACACACAACTGAGAGTTATGGCCTAGCTACATTGACATATATTGTGGGGTACACAATGTAATCTGTAGCAGGCACACTATAGATATATTAGCAACCAGACAATGAGCATGGGCTATGAATCCAGTGTGCCAGTGACGTTAAGGTGAGCTGTGACTCCCAGGGGAAGAAAGTAAGGTTAGATGTACAAAATCTACTTGTATAATAGGAAAACTATATCTCAGTGATCAGTGGTGATTTTGAGCCAACTCTTTTTCCTTTGTAGAGGCAAAAATGAGTTTGGTTTATTTTATTATTACTACCATTGCTTCTCAAGTGACACAAAGGCTTTTGTACATATCAGGATCATGTGTAGCAATATAAAAACAAGAGTTGACAAGAAGTCAATTATGCCTCCGGATGATACCATGTGTGTCAATAACTGGTTTTTGGAGCTAGGTCACCAAGCCATATTTTTCTGGAATTGTGCTTCCTTTGAGGCATGGGGTTGGCAGTCTAAGGTAGCTTTCTTGAGATGTGTTGAAACTTGAAAACTCTGCTTTAAAAAGACCCATTAGGCCACAACAGGAGAACAATTCATGACTTTGCATGGGCTCAGAGAACAGGCCACTTTTGTTCATGTTCTAACTCTCTCTTAATGATAAGTAGACAAAACCCTCAAAATTCCCATTTCCTCATCCGCAGTAGTACATCTGTGCTAATGGTAGTAAATATGAGAATCAAAATAAGCCATTTACATAAAATGCCTGCCACCTTGCACACAGTTCACACTCAATACATTGTAGCATTTATTTCGGATTCATAAACATAGGACCGATTGTAGAGGAGATAACCACAGGGATGCAGCTTCATAGGCTACTGACACAGTCCAGATGAGAAGACAAAATCCAGAACTGGGACACTGATGATGACAACTGAAAAGGGGACATTGTTACACAAGATATTTTTGAGCATAAGTGCCTTCATGATTCATCAGATGTGGGAGGCAGAGACATGAGTCTCGGAGGGCTCACTCCTGGCTTGCTGGTACAATGATGATGCTACTACCAGAAATAGAACAATCAGGAAGAGGTGATGGCTTGAGGAGGGACATGACAGACCCGGAATCTGTTTAATATATTGGTTATGATTTAAGAATATTCTCTAAATCTCAGTCATATGCAACCCCCAAAAATAGAGTTCTCAAATAAGGTTATAGACACCACTCAAGGAGATAATTTGGATGATGGGTGTAAGGATTATCAAGTATCACTGAATTATACAGTGAGGACAATAATTTTTGAGAAACATCCTTTTTATTTTCTATTTACTTCATAAAATATCTTTTATTTTTATCCTATTTTAATATTATTATTTCTTTAATACCTCTCTTTACCAATATATTCTGACTCCAGGGAACTGAAAATTTAAGAATATCATTTTGTTGCCACTTTGCTTTAATATAACCATCTATTTATGCTGGATGACTTTTTACTTCAACTATGGTCCTAACAGTAATTTTCCTTTTAAAACATATCCATTTTACTCAAACTAACAAACCAATTTAAAGGAAAAAACCAACAGTGCAGCACTATTTATACTTGAAAACCACATTACAAAGTGGACTTGAACAAAATGGAAAAAGCTCCACACGAAGCAACAGCAATTTTAACTAATGATCTTCCACAGATACAACAAGGATTCTCAAAGAGGATACATTTACTCTAAGTGAGGAAGCAAACAAAAATGATTAAGCTCTAAAATGATTCAAACATCTATCTATCTATTTATTTATTTATTTATTTATTTATTTATTTATTTATTTATTTATTATGGGTTTTACCAGCAAACCGTACAGACAGTAGCCCAATACTCATCCGACATCCCAGGAACACACAGGAGCAAGAGGAAAATGTTGACAAGGCTGTGGTGAGATAGGAACTCTCGTCCACTGCTGGTGGACTGTTAGGTATGTACAGTCACTATGGAAATTGATTTGGTGATATCTAAAACAGATGGAAATTGTGCTACCATACAATCCAGCAACAAGAAACAAACCACGGGCAGACATCTGTGCTCCAATGTCATGGTAGGGCAGTTCACAATTGCAAGGAGTTGGAAACAACCCAAATTTCCATCAAGAGATGAATGGAATAAAAAACTGTGGCATACGCATCCAATGGAGCACTACGCATTGCTAAAAAAGCAGTGATGAAACTATGCAACACATTGCTGCATGGAAAGAACTGGAGGAAATCATGCTAAGCGAAGTAAGTCAGGCACAAAAGGACAAGTACAACATGAGTCTGCTGAGATATGCTCAAAAAATCCACAGGGGGCATAGAGAAGAAGCTACTATATATAGACATCCCTGGGGTGAGGTCCAGGTAATATGGCAGGGGCCAGATTAAACTCAGGGATACATATGGTAGCCAACTAAAAAGGAGCGGGGGAAGGCACAGGTAGCTGGGGAACAGGGCACTAACCCACCCAAGGGGAGGGTGTTGTTTATATCTCCACAGGGAAAGAAAGACCAAACTACAACCTGGTGCTCCAAGACAAGAACACAACACACTGGCATGAAGCAGGAAACCAATAGAGAAGCCTGAGGGGACGGCCCAATTACCACCTCTGTGGACAGCCCTCTCACCAACCTTCACCCCAGCAGAAGAATTCACTTCAGAGGATAGCACTGGAGCACATGCTGGCGCACCAAGCCCAGAGGACAGTGTTTCTGCTCAGAGCAGCCAATGCACAGAGAGCACGATAGGGCTGGCCCCATAACAAGACAAGATGTTCCTCACTGACCCATAGCACCAAGGGGACAACACTGGAGACACGGGGCAGGAATTGTGCCCGCCCTGACCCCACCACACCGAGGAGAGACGCTGGGGCGTGCAACAGAGCAGCAAGGGGAGCAGAGCAGTGAAGTCCCCATCGAACACCAAAAATAGACTGTGGGGCCAGGGCGTGGCACCCCATCAGACTCGACTGGAAAACACTCTTAAAGAACAACAAATAGACCTTGAACTATTTATAGACTTTTTTTCTTTTTTGTTGTTGCTTTGTTGTTGTTGTAGCTATTGTTTTATTTTCTATTGTTGCTTTATTGTGCTCGGTCTTGTGTTTGTGCATATTGTTGTCACTGTGTGTCTATCTGGATGGGATAGGCAGGATAAACTAGCCAGAAGACAGAACTATAGGATGACAGTTCCGGGGGACATGGGAGAAGGGGAGGCAGGGGAAAGGAAATGGATGATAACCAACCCACGGACAAGTGACAGAAAATCAATGGCAAGGATGGTGTAGGAGGTCTGGTAGGGCTTGATCAAGGGCAATGTAACCAAGAAGAATTATTGAAACCCAAATGAAGGCTGAACATGATAGTGGGATGAGAGGAAAGTAAAAGGAAATAGAGGAAAGAACTAGAGGCATAGGGCATTCATAGCGATCTAAATACAGGCATGTACATATGCAAAATATTTATATATAATGATGGGGAAATAGATTTATGTACACATATTTATAGGTTTAGTATTAAGGAAGCATATGGACATTGGGCCTCTATTCAATTACTCCCTCAACTCAAGAATACTTTATTCTAATAATCCGGCACTCTGAGACACTCACCTTCCTGACACGATTGCTGAAGACAAGGAGGATGAGTAAACAAATGTGGTGAAGAAAGCTGATGATACCCAACTACCAAAAGATATAGCATCTGGATTCTTAAAGGCTTGAAGATAAACAAGCTGCCATCTATTGAGAGACAACACAGCCCACATGGAAAAAACACATCAGTCTGTGTGATCATGAGGTGTCGATGTGATCAGGTATCAGGTATCAAAGACCCAGAGCAAAAAATCATAATGTGAATGACAGGGGTGGGGAGTGCAGAGTGGAGGCCCAAAGCCAATCTGTAATCAATTGGACATCGCCTTACAAAAGGATTGTGGGGAGAAGATGGATCAGTCAGGGCGCAGTGTAGCACGAATGAAGCATACAGCTTTCCTCTGGTTCTTTAATGCTTCCTTGCCCCCCACCACTATCCCGACCCTAATTTTACTTTACTAATCTAGCTAGATCAGAGTATGTACATGGGTACGAGTAAGATCTGGAAACATAGTGAATATAGGACAAACTCCTCAGGACCAATATTGAGAGTTCCCACCCAGGAAGGGAAGGGGAAGGTTGAGGGGAGGGGAGGAGGAACCAATCACAATAACCTACTTATAACCCCCTCCCAGGGGGATGGACAACAGACAAAGGGGTGTGGGGAGACAACAGACAGTGCAAGACATGAACAAATAATATTAATTTGTAAATTATCAAGGGTTCATGAAGGAGGAAGGGAGGGAGAGAGAGGGAAGGGGGAAAATGAGGAACTGATACCAAGGGCTCAAGTAGAAAGAAAACGTTTTGAAAATGATGTAGGCAACATATGTACAAGTGTGTTTGACATGTGTGTATGGATTATGATAAGAGCTGTACGAGCTCCCAATAAAATGATTTAAAAAAACAAAATGATTAGGCTCTAAAATGATTACAATATTTATTTATGTATTTATTCATTTATTATGGATTTCAACATTGAAATTTACAGACAGTAGCCCAATACTTATCTGTAATCCCAGGAACACACATGAACAAGAGAAGAAGTTGATAAAGAAACAAATATAAAAGACTAACCTATCTATCAAAATTCCCAAAGATTTTGACAAGTTTAATCCAATTACAAGACATGAAAGCAAAGCAACCCTGATGGTATGGTTTTTAAGCTGACTGAGAGATCAAGGCTGACAGGTGGAGCCAACCAACCTCTCAGCAGGAGAAAGATGTGGCGTCTGCTTCTGTAAAAAGTACAAACTTACAAACCCTTCTGAGCAGTCTGCGCTCACTGTAGGGCCACAGTAAGTCAAGGTTGCCTCAAAGGAAGGGGTTTGCAGTTTTTATTTGCTCAATAATTATTATCGTATAAAATACATATTTTGGTGGTTGATTTCTATTTTACACTTAATAGGATTTGTGACATTGGTAATTCACCTTGTTATGACTTAAGTGGGTACCCAATTATTTTTTCAATAAATATTTCTAACTCACTGTAAATGTACCTGATTATTCTCACTATGCAATATTAGGAATGAAATATTAGACTCTGAGATGTAAAGTCAATCCCCTTATCCTCATTTTTGTCTTGATGCCACTTTGGTCTCAAAATTACTAAATAAGATACATGAAGATTGAAAACCATTGATTTTAAGAGTATTGTGTTGTATATGTTTAGGTGTTGTCTTTATAATACTATAGAAATATGAACATTCAACAGAATTTACTGCCTAATTTCTCATTCTGAAAGCATAAAGAGCTAGAGATTATTTTTCACATGTTGCAAAATAAAGAAACCTTTAGGATAAATGTGCAAATGAAGAGAACAATGCGAAGTCAATATAACATTTCGATTTAGAGTATGATGTATATGAGGGTAGAATCCTAAATTTCTATTTTTGTGTAGGTCCTAATTTGACATCTCTTTTGTGGAATAGTACAAAAGCTTATTCCTAATTTAGGCTATACAAAAACGTCTATGCATTCTATAAAATAAATTAGATATGTGTAAATAAGTCAACAGAAAACTGTTCAATATATAAACATTTATTTTTAAATATTTTTCTTAATAGACAGTTATCTGGCAGCATGATGTTTATATTTGAAATTTAGATATATTCAAATTCATATAAGTTTTAGCAGAACAACTAGAGAATTCTACATATAGTCGATATTCAGCATTACAAAGACTTCAAACTTACTACCTCTGTGATAGATCTGATTTGAGAATATGTTTAATTGTGTCAATTTGGAATTTTAAAATAAATGGCTTTAATCCAGTAAAAAGATGACATTTCATAGTTTTAGTTTTTGTGATAAAACCTAAACTCTAATAATTATAGCTAATATTATAAAGTATTCCTGGTTTTAAAGTATTAAGTAAGTATCAATCTAAGAATTTTGCTCCATCCCCTGCCATACACACACTTTCCCTCTTCTGTAGCTATTTCCTTCCACGCTGGCTATTTAATAGAGTTGATCCATGAAAGATTCAAGAACATATTTGAGATCTATAGCCAGTAACAACTAATAGAATTTGAATCCTGGTCATTATGACAATAAATTCTAATCTCTTACCCAGTGGGGAGTTAGTTTGAATTTAATATTAGTAAGTTTCTGGGTACAGCGGGCTCACCTTTGCTATGATATCAAAAATAGAAAAGTGAACCTCTATGCAACACGCTCCATTCCAGCAAATCCTTTTTTAAAAAATACTAATTTCTCATTCTTACATTAAGAATTTCTGCAATTATTTTAATATATTTAATCAAATTGATAAAATATACTTCCATTAATCTGTTTTACTAGAGTAAGCATTATCATGTTCTCTACATCATTCAATTGCTTCTTTTAATATTATGAATATCATTTGCGCACAGGTATTAAGAAGTCTTCTTACTCACATAACCCAGAATTTGAACCCTCAGAATTATTGTGAAGTATGTCCTACCTGAAGTTGTCTTCACTACATTAGTAGTATTTCTCAGTCCAACAAATGAAAATTGATACAGCCTCCATGACCTTGTGTCACCCACTTCAACAGAATTACGCTTCCATTGATAGATAATTTCTTCACGGGGATAGCCATCTGCCAAGAGATGAGATTGTACTCCATGAATGAGACACGGAGGTAGGTACTGAGTGACAAAGTTATGAATAAGATGATAATCCTGTACTTAAAAAAATAGTAAAGGAAATCAGTAAAATTATATTACTTCACAAATTCAAAAGAATGAAATCTATAGCCAGACTTAGAGAATCCTTGAAGATGAAAAAAAGATGTCAAACATGGTTTCTCAAGTACCACATGCAATCTCTCTTTTATCTGGAGTAATATATAAACACACCAATAGATAATAATAGTAGATATGCATAATAAAATATAATAGTGAAGATAAGTCATATTTTGAGGACCATGAAGAATAATAATAATAAAACAAAATATATTTTAATTACACTTCATGGCATGCTTCTGATGCAGAAGTGGCTAGGAAAACTTTAAGTATTTACATTATTCTTTGCTGAAATTCCATTTTAATATATATATATAAAGTTACAATTAAAAGTGGTAAGGGGAAATGGCTGGTTTGATACTTGAAATATTATAAGAATAATAACATATTATTTTATCAGTAGTCTATCACTGTTAGGTGAAATTAAGTCCGTTCTCCTTCATAGAAACCCTATAGCCAACAGAGTCAAAAACACTGCTTGGTCTGTGCTACTTTCACAAATATGAAATGTGAACTCATTGTGCACTCTCTGTTTATAAGCCTCTGGTTGAAGTGTTCCAAACTTTGATTGACCCTCTCTTTAACCAAACACGATGTCCTTTTCCTCTGTCCAGTTTCTTATAAAACATCGCCAATGTAGTTTATAAGGAGTCACCAATCTAATTCTGAAGGAATCCTCTGCTTGCCCTTTTTCCGGGATAGATTGATTTGCCCTTCTGGTGTTCTGTGGCATTTTCCATATTCTTCCCCAATATATTGATAATTCAAAGGCATCAACTCTTCCGATATCTTCCTTATTTCTCTACCTTCACATATATCTGAGGTCTTTACAAATAGTTTGGGTCAGGAGCACCTTAGTCATCAAAGTGACATCCAGTATCTTGAACACTTTTAAGAGGTCCTATAAAGCAGATTTATACAATGCAATATGTTATCTAATTTCTTGACTGCTGCTGCTATGCGGATATACTGTGGATCCAAGCAAAATGAAATCATCAGCAACTTCCATTTTAAGTTTATCAGGTTATCGTCTATTAGCCCAGCTATAAAAACTTTGGCTTTCTTTATAAGGAGTTGTAGTCAATATTGAACACTGACATCTTTGCTTTTCATCAGTAAGGGCTTCTCAAGTCCTGTGCATTTTCAGCAAGAATTAAGTTGCCAGTTCTGATGCGGCATTTTTCTTTGTATATTCCAACGTCTCAGATTATTTGATTAGCATACAGATTTAATAAACCAGATGAAAGGGCACTCCCCCCTGAGAAAAACTTTACTGATTTTAAGCCAGGCAACATTTACTTGTTCTGTCCCAATGACTGACTGTTGGTCTATGGGCAGATCCTACAGGAGCACAATGAACTGTTGTAGAATTCCCATTCTTTTCAATCTTCTAGAGATGGTAATAATATAGCTGGTTGAATGCCATTTCATAGTCAATAAAACACACATAAACATCACTGTGGTATTCTTTGCTTTCAGACAAGATTGACCTAACATTAACAATGACATTGCATGTGTCCTCTTCTGATCTGACTTGCATGTCTGGCAGCTGTCAATTTACTGCTAAAAGAGTTTTTCTAATTATCTTCAGCAAAATTGTATCTGCAGTGACAATAGTGATACCGAGAAATACTCTCCACGTGATTAGCATGTTCTTTCTTATTTTTCGACTTTTTAACTCCAGGTCTTTTCATATTTCATTATAGTACTTTTTATTTTTCCTTCTAAAGCTGCTCTTTGAAATTGTTTGACTTTTCTACTTCACCATTTCTTCCACTAGCTTTAACTAGTCTAAGTTCAAGAGCAAAATTCTTAATTCTTCTGCCACCCACTTGGAGCCTTTATTTCCTGTCTTTCAATGATGTCTGGCTTTTCTCATCTCTAATGTTGAAAGTGCCAGCCTACAGGTGCTGTTACAGTCTCAGAAGCTCACCGGACCTGTTCGACCCTCTCCTATAGGATCACTATGAGTCAGCATAGACTCATACCAGTGAGTCTGAAGTTTTGATTTATATATCTCTACCCCTACGAGGTGGTTCCAACTCATAGTGACCCTTTGTATAAAAGAAGGAAATACTATTCAGTCCACATGTTCTAGCTACTCTATGTTCATTAGCAAGTTTCAGAGTCTCTTCTAACATTCACTTTGACCTTTATTTATTGTCTACTGAATGGCTCTTTTCTTTCTTCAAGTATGATGTCTTTGATGCTGTCTCATAACTTATAATATCTTTTTTCAATGTGTCAAATCTATCCTTGAGATGTTTTCAAGTTCAAGTGTGATATGGTATTTTGTCTATCATGGACTTCTTTTAATTTTCTTCAATTTCATTCTGAACTTATGATGATTAGTGGTCTGGTCCACAAAAGGCCCCAGTTTCATTTGACAGCTGATACTGAGTTTCTCCACCAACTCTTTCCACAGATGTAGTGACTTGATTTCTGCATATACCATCTAGTGAAGTCAATTTTATAGTCACACTATGTTGTTGAAAAATAATGGTTACACTACAAAAAAGCTATTGGTCTTGAAAAATTCATTCATGCAATTTCCAACTTTATTTGTATTATCAAGATCATATTTTCAACTACTATTCCTTCCTCTTTGTTTCAAAATTTTACATTGCAATGGAAAATAGTTATTAATGTATCTTGATTGCATCTTTGATCAGATTTAGACTGAATAAATTGGTCAAATTCTTCAATTTTCCACCACTAGCTTCAGTGGTTAGTGTGCAAATTTGAGTAATAATTGTATTGAGTAAACTTCCTTGAATGTATATGAATAGATATTATCATATCACAAAGAGCATTATACACCAAGACAGATATAAAAGTGTGTATTTTGACAATGAATCCAATATCCTTCCCATTGAATTTGTCATTTCTGGCATAGAAAACCACAAAATCGTCTGACTCAAACTAGCCAATACCCATCCATTTTGGCTTATCAGTGCCCAGTATATCAATCTTTGTGCATTCCATTAATTTTTTGATGACTACTAACTTTCCTAAATTCATACTAAATGTACTCCACACTCAAATTAGTAATATATATTTGCACCTTCATTTGGACATTAGAATTTAGTTGTTTATTAAGAGTATTTTTATGTCCTAGCAATTAAATGTACAAAAATTAAAATTCCTAAATTATTTTAAATTTTTCATAATATAAATAAATTTCAGGCTAAAAATAAGGAAAAGGTGAGCTACAAAACATTGATACTGGCCAAACATTAAGTTAAACATTTTCAAAAAGCTGATGTTTATGTTTGGTTCAGGCAGGAAACATTTATTTCTCTATCTATCTATTTATTTATTTATACTGGTTCTTTTAAAATAAAAATAATTCACTACTCTAACCAGTCATATAGTTTGAAAATATAAACAGATTTAGGAAGGGTTTAAAAATCAGTACCAAGATAGTTATTTCTAGCATATGTTATAGGAGATATGGGATGCATCATGAGCTTTTTAAAAAATTATTTTATTGGGGGCTCATGCAATTCTTATCACAATGTATACATCCATCCCTTGTGGCAAGCACATTTGTACATTTGTTACCCTCATCATTCTCAAAACATTTGCTTTCTACTTCAGACCTTGATATCAGCTCCTCACTTTTTCCCCTTCCTCCCCGTTCCCCTCTCCCTCATGAACCCTTGATAATTTATAAATTATTATTTTGTCATATCTTACACTGCCTGGTGTGTACCTTCACCCACTTTTCTGTTGTATATTCCCCAGGGAGGAGGTTATATGTAGATCCTTGTAATCTGTTCCCCCTTTCTGTTCCGGTATCGCCACTCTCACCACTGGTCCTGAAGGGATCATCTATCCTTGATTCCCTGTATTTCCAGTTCCTATCTGTACCAATGTACATCCTCTGATCTAGCCAGATTTGTAAGGTAGAATTGGGATCATGATATTATTGGGAGGAAGCATTTAAAAAACATGCAGGAAACATTTCTGAACTTTACTGAAATTTAATTTATGGAACATCATTCAACCTCTTTCTATAAAGTATATTATCTGATAAAAATAATTAACTAAAAATATCCACAGCCATCAAGTCCATCCCTGTTCATCGTAATCATTTTAAACAGAGTAGACATGCTCATAGCGTTCTGATGGAAATCTTTCCGCAAGCTTCCTCTTTCTCTTTCACAGTGGCTGATCGTTGACATCCCTGACTTATTGTTTTAACACCCCGATGCTAAACCCACTGAACTAGCAGTGTTACTTGTAACTAAATACTCATGAGGTTCAGTGGAGCCTAGTGCATATTGGAAAAGTCCTGGGGGCACAGTAGTCTTTCAGTTCGTAACTTCTAACTGAAAGTCCGGAGTTAAATCTAGAAGCCTCTCTAAGGGAGAAAGATGTTGTGAGCTCTTCTATAAATATTACATCCTTACCAACACTGTGGGACATTTCTACTCTTTCCTAAAGGTTTGTTATGAATCAAAATTTAATTGATGTTAATGGGTTTTATGTGTGTTAGGTAGCTTACTACTTGTTTTCCACATGTCATATCAATCAAGCAATACCGTTGTGGGATAGATTTTATCATCTCCATTGGCCAGCAACAAAAGCAAATACTCTGGGATGATCAACCAGTTATTTGCTCAAAATGTATATATAGTTTGTTAGTGATGAAGTTAGAATTTGAACTAGATGCATCTAAGAGCAAAATCCAATCTTTTACTGATAAATAACTAATTGTAGACTGAATTAAAACTCCAGATAAGAGTGGTACTTACAATTCTGCTATCTCATCAGGTATGTAAAAATTAACATCAGTAAATGACACGTTTGATCTCCATGCTCCTGGTTTTGTAAGTAACAAGCAAATGTGTTGGTATATGATTCTCTTTGGCCGATGAGTGAAGTCACATGTGGCCTTACAACCCTTCTCAAGAAAGGACTCCGGACAAACAACATCAGTTTATAAAATGTTTGAACAAATTTTTAATTAATTATTCTGTCATAATTTGTCTCAAAGATATGGTGGGCTTATGATGAAAGGGGCTGTGAAAATCTTTTTAGACAACAACATCAATAAATGAAATTTTGTGGGTCTTTGTTAACCCTCCCAATTAATTGAAACTACAACTACAGATATTAGTGAGATAGTATACAGAGTGAAAAAGGAAGCATTACTTACAACTAGAGAACTCCAGCGGGCAGGAATGCTCATCCATTGGGAAGTTGTGCAGCTGTAATTGACACTCGGCATCAATTGTCAACCTAAATAGGATGATTTAAAATATAATATCTACTATTTAAAATATATACATAAGCAAAATTTATAATGACCAATAGTCTGCATTTGTGAAGAGCGTATCTCACCTGTTGGTTGCTAACACAAGGTGAGCTCTTGTGAAGAAATCGCCCAGGTTCAGGAGGCATTTATTTAAAATAATATCTCACTTACAACAATCCCATTTATTCAGGATTTATGACCATGTAACCATATATGTGTATGAAAACATGTATATGCATATATAACTATTTAATTGTGTTTATAGATTAGAATACATTAATCACCTACAAGAAATGTTAAACACATACCTATTGAAAATGTTTCTCAGTTATTTGTAATGAGCTCTGTCAAGCATGCTTACTAAGCAGACTTTCTACATCTCAATATGTGCTGGGACTCCCGAAAGAAGAACTTTGGCATTCCAGATACTGTGATCATATTTGGAGAAATATGAAAGTAGTACAAGTCTCTTACTTGTTAGCTTTATTTTTATAATGTACAACAGAGATTAATGTTGAAGTAATTTACATTCTATTTTTCAAAAAAATGATTCAATTTAAAAGCTTACCAAGTCAGAATAATTTTCAATTGTGAAGTTTTTATTATTCTGTGGTTTAAGAACTACTGTTTTGTGAATCTCACTGCCATTGAGTCAATTCCAATTCAGTTACCCTGTAAGACAGTTGAACCCCACATCTCATTTCCCAGGTCCTTACATTCTCACAGGTGCAGGTAGCCTTGTCTTGCTTTAGGAGTGACTGGGGGGGCTTTACCACTGGTTAGCACATCAATGTGGAGCCAATTATGTCATATTGCCTCAAGTAGATTGCTTTCTCATGAAATGTTATTATCCTTATCTTGTAGCTGAATTTGTCTAAAGTTACATAGTAACTCAGATGACATTAGAATATCTCTCCACAAGTGAGTATATTAATTACTTTAGTCATATGTATCAGCTCTTATAAGTAAATTGGTAATTTTATTCATAAAACAGCAATCACTTGATATTACATTATCTACATAAAAACAAAACCAATAATAAAAAGGCCACTGTCTTCAAGACAATTTATGATCATTGGGAGCTTATATAAAATTTCTGAGACTTAGATCTCTACAGGAGCAGACAGCTTCATCTCTCTCCTGGAGAGCATCTGAGAAGTGCGAACTTCCAGCTTTGAAGTTAGCAGTCTGAACACAACGCCATTGAGCTCGTTATTTTTTCTACATCAAAATTAAATATGATTTTAAATGTGTATGATAACATATAGTAAAATAATACATATATAAACTTCATATACATAAGCCAGAATTATATATAGCTATTTCTATAGAGTATTGTGAACAAATTGAAATCTATTGAATTTCAAGATTGAAGTCTTTGAGATGTTTTATTATAACTTCACAAATCTTTAAGTGATTCATACATTCACAGGATATATATATATATATATATATATATATATATATATATATATATATATATATATATAATGGGGAAAGAGATTTGAGGTTGTAAAAGTGAATTAGAGTTTCAAAAAAACAACTGAATTCAAATTTCAGTTATTGCCTGATCTCAGATGTAATGAAATGCATGATTCGGTTTCAAAATCCTTACAATAAATACCTTTTCATATTTCCAGCGATTTGACTTGATATCTATAGAGAGCACGTAGTGCAGTTGTGAAAATATTAAGCTGTTAAGAGCAGTCTAAGCCTCCCTGCTACCGAAAGAAGGATCTGGGAGAGTGCTTGTGAAAGACGCAAGCCTTGAATACCCTTTGGGGCAGCTCTACTCTGTCCTCGAGGTCAGGGTTCATTGCATGGCAAGTTTGTGTGTGTGTTGTTTTGTTGATCTAGTACTTAAATACGCCGAGAGAACGTTTTGGGGACATATTATTTAATTAAAAGTTAGACCAATTTGTAAAGATAGGTGAAATATCATGCAACTTATTAGAGAATAGATTCTCACATGAGTCACAGAAAGTAAAATGTGGTTAGTGTTTTGAAAAAAGTTATTGAAATGAAAAAAACTAATTTTCCACTGTATCTTACTATTTTGATAAAACTTTTTTTGCTGTTTGTTTGAAACCATTTCCTTTACCCCTTGCCTTTTCCAGAAGCATACCTTAGCGTGTAGAGTACTCGGCCATCATTCCAAATTCTCAGCATCCTGTTGGGAGTCGTTATCCAATGTGCATCAGCCTTTTTTGAGTTTCTGAAGAACGTATCTGGAATCCAGATTTTCCCCACCATGTTGCTATTTAATCGAAGGACTTTGATGGTGCTGTTAAATTTCAGACGTCTGTCATACCATGTTTGAGCAAAAAATATATCAATCGTGTATTCCTGGTTTCAAGAAAAAAGAATGAAACACAACATTATGGAGAGTAGGGAAAATTCATTTTTATTTTATTAAAATCATCATTAACTCTGCTATATTGATCTGCATCACAGAGTATGGTATTCAAATACTATGATGACAAATAACTGTGTAATAATTTCCCTCTTGCATGTATGATAGAATTCAAAACCTCACTGCTACCAAGTTAATTCTGGCTCATTGCAACCGTATAGGCCAGGGTGGAACTGGGCTTTTGAGTTTTTGAGACTGTAACTTCACCGGAGTAGAAAGTACAGTCTCTCTCTTGAGGAGCAGTTAGTGGTTTCCAACTGCTGACCTTCTACCTACTACACCACCAGGGTCCTGGTTGACTTCATCAATGAGAACTTGGTAGATTGTGAAACACAACCCATTAATTGGGCTGAAAGCAACTGAGCTCGAGTTTGATTATTCTACTGAGAAGTCTGCTTTTTGGGATTATCCTTAGTTTCTACATCTCATTTTTCTATTCTATAAAAATCACACATTGATCCAAATAAATAAGTGCATCCTCTTCAGTTTTACAATGCAATGCTCCATTGCTTTCCAAATCAATCGTCAAAATTATCATCTCGTTATTAATCAAAAGTTTACAACTGTTTTTAATTGTGCTGGTCTTGCCCAGTACTTGTTTTGTGCCCAACCACCTGCTAAATAGATTTCATGCATCATCTTATCTAATAACCACCTTATGGGAGAAATATAAATAATAAATAAATGATAGTTATAATAAACAACATATGAAATTATTTGGTATTTATAGCATTTAAATTAGGTAATCATAATTATCCATTGTATTATTTTATAACATGGTCTTAAATGTGCCTATAAATTGGAAAATAAAAGGAAACCGTAGCTTCTTAGTTTTCCCCAAATATGAGAGTTGGTGGACGAGAGAACTTCCATAAATGCTAGTTTAGTTTCCTCCACGACACCCTTTAACAGGGAAAGTCCCAAAGAACTAAGGTATTGATTTATTTACTGTTTGTCCTCAAATATACAGTCAAGAATAAATCTCAGAGCGCATAAGAGATATGAAAAAGTCATGAATGCAATGGGAAACACAAAGAGGAAATTGGAAGAGTGTTATGTTATAGAACAGCAATCAATGTCATAAATCTATAAACTTGTTCTGAAAACTTTTACCCAAATCACAGGAAAAGTAAAATGAACTGGTAAACCTATTATATAAAAATCTTTTCTATAAAAATTTGTAATTTTCCAGGACATATAATAAATGTTTAAATACTCAACCTTTTAATATACACATGAAAACTTCTATGATTTTTTCCTAATAAATAATTTAGAAACAGTGATTATAAGCATTTGGACAATAATTCTGGTGACAAGTATCCCTAAACCAAAGAGTTCTGCATGGATTAAGAATTTAGTGATATTCCTATTATTGCAACTAAGAGCAATTAATATGTTTATTTCTCTCTGACTTAAGAGGATGTCCTTATGGCTAGCTTTGTAATCACTGCTTTCAAGTTGTAGAGTCATTGGTATGTCATAACTTGTCATGTGATGCTGTATTGCCTTGTATTGTGCTGCGTTTATTAGATTGATGATATTATGTTAGCATGGACTATATTAATTCAAATCTACTTTTATTTAGTTTAGGGTAGGCAACATATTCAATTACAAAAAACATTTATTATTATATCTGGTGTGCTATTTCTTTATTTCTGACTTGAAGCAAATTATGTTCTCCCACATGATCAGTGTTCTAAAAACTATTTGAACACTGTGTTTTATTTTGTAGTAGGTTGCACTTACCAAGTACAGATGATTTTGAGTTACATACTTGCAAAAATTCTCTTTTTATTCTATCTACTATATATATGTGATTTCAATGAATTCCATAGAAACTACCAAAAGTTCATTACTTTATATAATGAGGACAAAAGATATTTAATTGTTGGTACATTCCAAAATTTGGTAATTTATTAGGTCTCTGGTTCACTTTAGAGACATATTATTATTGCTTCTCAGTCTTTTGGCTAAGATCAATTGTAGAGACATCATTAGCATTTTGTAATATCAAAATTATAAATTATCCCCATAGGGCATACTATTCTATTGATAGAATCATTAAGCTAGCAAATGGTAAAGACTGTAAGACACTGTTGAAGAAAGAAAATTAGACATATAACAGGCTGGTTTTTCAGACCACAGTACATTAATTGTTGACTTGCACAGATTAAGACCTGAACCTGCTGGGCTTATCCTCTGGCACAGTCTCAGACAATGTCATACTCCATTCATTACACCTTCAGTCTCTGACAATGCTTCAAAGGTATGCAGCCCCCTTCTTCTGAAGTGGGGGGCAAAGTCCACCTTCACTGTCTATTTGTAGTCAGGAAGTCCACTGAAACCTGTTCCCTTTCAGTGACCCTGCTGGTATCGGAAATGCCAGTGACATCGCTTCTAGCATCCCAGAAACACACAAGCCATCACCGTACAACAATCTGACCAACGAGTGGTGATTTGCATGATGGTTACTCAATTCGTATTATTATTGAACTATTAAACTTATGATATGTGAATTATATGCCAATATGACTATTAAAATAGACACAGTATTAAAAACTTACCATATTTATAGCATTCACTGGACCAATGCTATTCACATACATGTCTGTGTGGATTAATGTAGGTTTCACTGTAAAGAAAAACAGAGACATGTGCACATTGAGAATACAATTTCTAAAAATGTTTTAGCCTTTGTTATTCTAGAAATAGATGTATGTACTTATATTAGAAGTAACTCATTCCCAACTAATTTGGTGCCAGTGATTGTCACAATTTCATCAATTGAGGAATCTTTTTTTCCTCAAAGAAGTACCTACTTTTAACTCTAGAGAAAATGCCAAATGTAGAGTTTTTAAATGATTTTTTACATAAAGTTAATAAAGCCAAAAACACTCATTTTTTCTCCTCTTTCTGATATCTTAAATTTTAGTTTATATTTCAAGCTCCAAAATCTCTTTTGGACATTTTGTGTGGCATGACTATACTAGAAAAATAACTACTTAGTGGTCCCGAGAAAAATATGCATTGAGAACATGAATTAGACATAAAACAACAGCCAAATATGAATACATTTTTGAAGTATTGCTCCCAGTTGATCATTTTATGACTACTTTGTCATAGCATACTTTTGTTACCATAAAATCAATCTTTTCAAATGACTCATTGGAAACTGTGACTCAACAAATATGAGCAACCATAGGGACTCCCATTCCATATATCTTTTCAGTAAGGACAGATATTAAAAAGCTGTAATACAACTACCATGGCCAAATTGACATTCTCCGTTTTCCTTTAACATTTACTGAAGAGAAATTTATATAGTTCTGGGCTTCAGTTCAACAGGAACATTTGTCTCATCTTTATTCCTTTTCCTTGAAAACGCTCTGTCTTTGTTTTCTGTCATAGGTTGTGTTCTTCATTGTTCCCCAGCATGAACATCTTTGCCTTTGCCTCATTCAGGATACTCCCAAGCTTATTGACTTTGAACTTGCCCAGATGAACTACTTGGGCCAATAATATATGAACAGAAGTCGTGGTGTATTAGTCCTAAACTTAGTCACTATGAAGTAAGTTTATAGTTTCTCTCTTGTGTTTTACTATCATGAGGAAACTCACAGTTAGCCAGCTTGTTTCAGGAGTAGTATGAGAAGAAATTAGAGGAAAATGTCCCTAATAATCAGTCTTCTCAGTCTAAACCATAACAATATTTTTAAAATTCTAAAGAGCTGTTTGATATTACTTAGAAACTGTGACTACTCAGTAACCAATATATCTTTTCTTTACTACTTTGTTCCTGATTATTTGGTGTTACATCATGAGCAGGCAACCCCTTTTATTCTTCACCCTTGGTATGGGCTCTCACATTTCACTTAAAAAACATAATTTTTCATTTTGAGCTTCCAATAACTTTTCCCCAGACCTGAATGTCATTTGTATACTTTTTGTTAATTTGTTTTCATCAACTATAAGAAAGAAAAATAAAACCCCTCCAAACTCACTACTGTTGAGTTGATTTCAACTCCTCACCACCCGCTAGGACTGTGGTTTCTGTCCGTGGGGGAGAAGCGCCCATTCTTCCCCTGTGAAGCGGCTGATGATATCGAACTGCTGGACTTGTGGTTAGCATCTGAAGCCTGAGCAAAGTGTCATTTCACTCTTTCTGGCCTTTTCAAGATGGTGATGAGTGTGTCTAGTAGGAAGGGCCTGTGCTCCCTGCTACTCCATACCACGGCAGCTCTTAACGTACCTCCTATATCAGGTCGAAGTTTATTGTCGTAGCCTTCCAGCAGGTTGTTTAAGATGACAGTGACATCACCCTCAGGAACTTTTGGAGTCAAGACCCATGTTTTATTAGAAGCATAATCTTCGTAGTCATCATCAGATTTTTGGCTAGTGAGACTGAAAAGACAAATTTTGATGAAAAAACAGTTAGGCTACAAGATAGCTTTTCCCCATGGGTGACTGATAAAAAGTGAAAATGAAACAGGTATCTGAGTATATAAAACCTTGAGAATTTCACCTCAAGAACATTATAGTAATAAAAATTTACATATAGAGATTAAAACTTATTCATATTAGCTTCTCCAGTCACCCAGGGGCTTTTCTTTGACATCTCTATGTACTATGTTCTACAAATTATTATTGTTGCTTCCATACTCGATTTTCTTAAGGCCCACCTCCTCACTTTCATTATGGACTTATAAAGATAATACTGAAATCGTCAGAACTTCTTTAAGAATCCAAGAATAATGTCTAATTCTTCCTTCTTTGAGAAGTTAACTTGTTCTAACTTATTAATGAAAGTAAGAGACTGATAATTAGATTCACTCCCACAAACCGCCAGACTGCTTCTCCCTTCTCAATTGCAGTACTAAAGAGAGCTCAGTCTTGCTGCCACTTCTGCCCTCAGGGTGTGTGTGTGTGTGTGTGTGTGTGTGTGTGTGTGTGTGTGTGTGTGTGTGTGTGTGTATTTTTTCTCCTCATTTGCACTGAAGACAAGGATGGTTCATTTATCTTTGCTTGTTAGGGACCTGGTGCTAAGAAGCAAAATGTAGTCGTAGTCCTTAAACCTCCCTTTAGTAAAGCAACAGTTCCTAAGCTGGCAAGCTTACACTAATGGTTCATGTACTATAATCAATGAAACATAATTACCTATTTTTTATTGATCAAAAGCCATATTGAAAACTTGGCTTCTCTTTTATATGCTCAAATCTCTTGGGAAATCCGTTAAAATTGATCAGGCAAAGAAGGGTGTTCGGGAGAGATGATTAGGATACGATTATTCCTGCACCTAGAGTTCTACCCAGCCCTTCATGAGACGATTACCTTCTCCAAACGTAGATATCATGTAAACTCTTGCAATGCTACCATGCTCATTTTTATCAGTACTCAGTATATTGCTTACTTCTCTGGTTTATTGTG
This sequence comes from Tenrec ecaudatus, assembly GCF_050624435.1. Classification (NCBI taxonomy): domain Eukaryota; kingdom Metazoa; phylum Chordata; class Mammalia; order Afrosoricida; family Tenrecidae; genus Tenrec; species Tenrec ecaudatus. Next base: position 173,955,676 of record NC_134531.1, on the reverse strand, counting down.
AATTATAAAAATGCACACTTAAAATATAAATATACCACCTTGTGTCCAGCTCTGTTTCCTCTTAAATATATTGTACAAAATTGATCTTCCCAGATATAAAATCATCAGCATATTTTTCTAAATATATGATATAGAACACATTTTTCTAGATATTGGATCATTGGCAAATTAACCTAAATATACATATATAATATCAAATGAGAATAATCACCTTTTTATCATAGTCAATTATTAAGTCATAGAGACAGATATATGAAAAATAGCTATAGTGTGTATGCATGTGGCAGAAAAAGGTTTTAAGAACAAGAATAGATTATGAAGTTTTAAAAGTAATCACTACCATGTATACTTTTATTGGACAATTACACAGCTCCTTTGTTTTAAAAAAATTCATTTAATGTTTCACAAATATGAAACAGTATAAAAATTTGCTGCACAAATGCAAACAAAACTAACATAGCTAGTGCCTTACATTTTTGCCCTTCATTTAGCAAAGGAGTTTAAAACAAATGGAGCATTTTATAGAGAAATCATAAAAAAAAAATATGACGAGAGGAGAAAAGCAGCAGCCAGTTCTTAAAGAGAAAAGCCACTGGTTAAGTTACAGAAACCCCCTTTTCAGCTAGGGAAATTCCTCTTGGTCCTAAATTAATTTATTCAGAACACGGTTAGACTCTAATATTGACCAACATATTAAAATACACAAATTTATAGACAATATACAACTCTCTGGTAATCAATAACTTCATACCCCTCCTAAAAATTCTAAGAGGAAAGCATCAGCTTGTCCTTCAGTTACCATCATAATAGAATTGTACAGTGGTTTCCTTGCTTATGTTATAGTGCCTGTCAAAACAGGATGAGGGGAAGGCATTGAACCTTCTGCGACTTCAACGGGGGAAGAGAGGGGCCACCATCATTAGCGGCATCTACCCATGGCCATTTCCCAGGAGACAGAAGACAGGAGTCAGGCTTGCCTCCCAGTTCCAACCTTCCTTACCAATTCTCCACTAGGTTGAATCATTCCTTACAATGACTACACAGAGCGCAGAGATCATTCTCTCAAGAACAGGACTAATTACTCAGGATAAAATTATTTAGACGGGGTAGCTTATTCCTCCTTTGTCTGTAAGCAGACCTCTCTCTGGCCTGGTTCCTTAGCCTATTTGGGGAAAGTCTCAAAGCTCTTTTAGTGTTGCCAATCCATGCTCAAAGAGCACACCACTCTACCATAAATCTCAACCGAAGTCTCTCAGTTCTCACTTACTGGGTCAGCAGAGAAGTGCCTGGTGACATTCCACGCAAAGTCAGATGCCAGCCAGAAGGCAATCAGCTTTGCTTGATCCAGAAGCAGCCAAATCTCCCTTTCTGTCTTATACTCTGGTTCTTCGTTCAGCTGCTGCCTTTCCTCTACTCTCCTCTGTTTTTTCTCTGAGACTACACCTGCCTCCTTAATCATTGAGTCTCCATGAGCACGGCCCTTTGGTCCAAAATGCATGCTCCACTCTGGCTCTTCTTTCTTGGGTGAGATTCTCCTTTTCTGCTTCTGATAAGGTGTATTTTATAACCAGAAGGAAGACAATCTCAATTAACCCTGTAAAAAGCACTCAAACCAGAATCAAATAATCTATGAGATTCTTCCCCAGATGCATTGGGGACAGATTTAAATTATTTTTGTAGGAGTAATTATGACATTGGCTATAAGAGCCATATTAAATAATTCTCTATACTGGAGTGCCATTCAAAATGCTTTTCTCTCTACTTATGTTCCCATATCTTCATTTATATTTATTTCCTTCATTTTTTTTTCACATACATATATCCTACTAAAGTTTCTTCCTTGAAGATGGTATGTATTTGATCGTTTGGTTTGGCTTTTTTGGCACATTCTCATACTGAGAGATAAAGGATCCAAACTCTATGGAGTTGTATGACTGTTATTACTGTTACTTAGCAGATCAAATTAAGCTGCATGATCTGTAACATACACTGCATGACAAAAATAAGGAACATTACCTTCTAGAAGTGAACCACAGGATCTCTAAAAGTCAATACATAGGCATTCCTGAGGTGCCTTTAAATCAGGTCCAACTCATAGAAATCCTATGTACAACAGAACAACGTGCAACCTTAAGTTGTGCACCAGACTCACAACTGTTCATATTGTGCATAGGTTTGAGCCAATTGTTACAGCCACTGGGTCGACAAATCTTGTTGAGGGTTTTTTGTTTGTTTGTTTGTTTTGTTCCTCCTCTATTATAGAAATCATGGCTTTCCTTTTCCGGGAACTGGTCTTTCTGAGAACATGTCCAAAGTATGTAAGGCAAAGTCTTTCCTTCCAGGCCCTCTAATCAGGCTGTACTTCTTCAAAGAGATTGGTTTGTTCTTTTTGGCATGAAATGTTTCCAATATTTGTCACCAGCATCCACCATAATGTAAATGCATCGATTCTCCTTCACTCTTCCGTATTCATTGTCCAAGTTTTACATGCATACCAGACAGTTGAACATAACATGACCTGGTTCAGGTGCACCTTAGTCCTCAAAGTCATTCCTTGCTTTTCAATCCCTTAAACAGAGCTTGTGGGGCAGATGTCCCCAGTGCAATGCATTATTTGATCTCTTGGCTGCCATATTCATGAGCATTGATTGTGGATCCAAGCAAGACAAAGTCCTTGACAATGTCAACCTTTCCTCTATTTATCATGACATTACCTATTGGTCCAGTTGTGCATATTTTGGTCTTCTTTACAATGAGTCACAAACCATAGTGAAGGCTGCAAATCCTTATCGTCAGCAGTGTTTCAAGCTCTTGCTTTCAGCTAGCAAACGTGTCATACACATTCAAAGGTTGCTAATAAGTCTTCCTCCAAACTCGACGTCACATTCTTCTCTGTCAAACCAGCTTTTCTAATTATTTGCTCACCACAGAGATTGTATAAGCATGGTGAAAGTGTGTAACCCTGACACACATCTTTTCATACAGTAAACTTCGCGGTATTCCCTAATTCTGTTTGCACAACTGCATTTTGATCCACGTACAAGTTCCACATGAGCACCACAAAGTGTTCTGGAATTGCCATTTCTCTCAAGGTTTTCATAGTTTTTTATGATTCACACGTTCTAAAGACTGTCATAGTCAATAAAAAACAAGTATGCATCTTTATGGTATTCTCCAATTTGAGTCAAGATCCATTTGACATAAACAATGATAGCCTTTCTTCCACATCCTTTCCTGCTCTAGGCTGAAGCTCTGGCAGCTCCCTGTAATGCTGCAACAATTGATTGATGATCTTCAGCAAAATTATTTGCATTCAATATTAATTATATTCTTTCATCGTTTGAGCATTCTTTTGGGTTACCTTTCTTTGGAATGGGTACAAATAGGGATCTCTTTTGGTCAGTAGGCCAAGTAGTTGTCTTCCAAATTTCCTGGAATAGACAAGCGAGTTCTTCCAGTGCTTCCTTGGCTTTTTGATACATTTCAGTTGGTATTCCATAAATTCCTGGAGCTTTATTTTTGATTAATGCCTTCAGTGCAGCTTGAACTTCTTCCTTCAGCACCATCAGTTCTTTCACATGCTACCTCGTGAAATGGTGGAATGCCGAGAAGTTCTTTTTGGTAGTGACTCTGTGCATTCTATCCATTTTTTTTAAAGCATAGTAAGCTATAGGTAGATGATAGAAGATTGTAATAACAATGACTTGTTTACAGGAAATACATTTTATCAACAACACAAATGGTTAATATATACATAGAATTCTTCAGCTAAAATAACAGATAAGAAATTGACTACATCTATGGAAAAAAATAATGGAGAAATTCAATAACAGCAGCTAAAACCAAGCTGTGGGATGACTGTGGAACCGAACATTAATTTCTCATAAGTAAAGTAATGTTGAAATTGAGGGAAATTAAACATGTCCCAGAAAGCCCAACTATGACCGTGAGTCTATCACATTTAAATTTGGAGAACAAATAGGAACAGATTTAATGCATTGAACACTAATGATAGCTGACATGATGAATTATGGGAGGACATCAAGAATATCACTCATGAAGAAGGCAAAAGGTCATTAAAAACAGGAAATAATAACAACAAAATAAAATCAAGGGAGATACCAGAAGAAACTCTGAAACTCCCTCTTAATCATAGAGTAGCTCAGGCAAATGGGAAGAATGTTGAAATAAAAGCACTTAACAGAAAATTCAAAGGGCAGCTTGAGAAGACAAAGGCAGATATTGTACATACTCTACACATCTGAATCTGAGGGAATTCAAGAAAAAATTCAAGCCCTGAAATGCAACATTGAAAGATCCTATGAGCTTGACTACATCGTGAATTATAACAAACTATGGATAACTTTGAGAAGGCATTCCAGAACACTACATTGTGTTCCAGTGGAACTTGTACTTGGATCAGGAAGCAATTGTGGAAAAGGAACAAAACAATGCTCTATTGTTTAAAACTGGGAAAGGTGTGCCACAGGCTTGTAGCCTCTCACCATATTTACTCAATCTGTATGTTGTGCAAATCGTCAAGTAGCTGGATTATATGAAGAAGAATGTGGCATCAGGATTGGAAGAAGGCTTATTAACAAGCTCTTCATTTTCAACCTTTACATTCCAATTGCCAATAATTATGGATGCATTTTGATTGCATATTTGATCAATTTCTGGTTGAAGGCATTGATAGAATATTCAATTTCTCCAGCACTAGCTTTAGTGGTCAGTGCATACATTTGAATAATGGTTGCACTGATTGGATTTTCTTGAATATACATAGATATAATCCTATCACAGACAACATTGTACTTTGAGCTAAATCTCGAAATGCCCTGTTTGATGATAACTGCAGCACCATTCCTCTTGGTTTAGTCTTTCCCAGCATAGCAGACCATATGATTTTCTGATTCAAAATGGCCAATACTAGTCCATTTTAGCTTGATTACTCCTAGGATACAAATCTTTTTTTATTCTTTATCATTTTTGATGACTGCCAGTTCTCTAATACTAATATATTAATAAATATATATTCCAATTCTGATTATTAGTTGATTTTTCCAGTTGATTCTTATCCTTTTGAAATGTGCCTGATCAGAAAATGAAGCCCCTGAATGCTTTACTCCCACGTGCATTACTTCATTCATTATTGTCTATGCAACTTTGTAAAGAAGGTTCTTAATGAGCCATATTTTAAATGCCTTCTAACCTGAGGGAGTCATGTTCTGGCACTATTTCTGACCATGTTCTGCCTCTGTCATTAGGCATTCAATATCTGACCATGCTTGAAGGTTATCCATCAGTTTTCAATGGCTAATTCTGCTGAAGTAGACAATCTATTCCTTCTTCATAATTTGCCCTTAGTTTGGAAACTCTGCTGTAACCTACTCACTTTGAGGGAACTTGCTGGTATTAGATTTATCAGTGATGTAGCTTTCAACATCACATCAACACACAAGCCATCACAGTTGGAAAGCTGACAGGTGATGGAGACTCAATATATAATAGATGCCAAAAGTCAATACATAGTTGATGTTAGAAAGGATAAAATTATTTCATATAAAAAAAGGTTTAGCACAGACTATTTTCTGTGTCAGGTAATACAAAGTATTGAAATTGAGACTGTAATTGAGATTATTATCTAGATCTACTTTCTAGACTTGTGTATTGTCTTGCCACTTAATGTTTCATATGCAAGTTATTTAACCTTGATACGTTTCAAAATCCTCATTTTTATCCTCATTGTAGACCTATGCATAATAATAGTACTTATATCCCATTGTTTGTGTAATGATAAGATCATCTTTAATAAGTAATGATCATAATGCCTGGCACAGAGCCCTGAAAATAGGTCCATTATAATTATTGTTAGAAAGTGACCATTGCTAGACTTCTGACAAAAGCTCCAACCATGTTGCTAAGTCCTGACTCTTTAGAAACTGCTTCCAGGCCTGTGTCCAATATGGGTTGAAAGAACTAAGAACAGATGTTTCCCAGGAAGAAAACTAATGAACCCTTACATTATAAATAAATGAAGGTTTTACTCTGCAGTCTTCCCAGCTGAGATCTAAATTAAAGAGGCTGAAACATAATCTGGGATGGTTTCCAGAGTCTAAAAGCACAAAATAAATTTAAAAAAACATACAAAACAAAACTAAAAAAGTTCTCTCATTCATTGACGCATTTCTCTTGAATTCTCAGTCACAATGGCAATAATCATGTATTCATGAAGCCCACCTATCAACATAGACAGTCAATGGAATTGGGTGCTCCATGTGAAAGCCTGTCAGGAGTAGATTAAGGATGGTTCAAGAAAATTGAGTTATCCGTTCAGTGGTATGGCACCAGACATAAACTTGGAACTTCTGGTTAAAGGCATCTGTCTGAATTTATAAAACTTTAGAAATTATTACTCCATTTTCCTTTTGGCTTAAAATAACAACAATAATAATTATAGCCACAAAATAGAAACAAAGGTAATTAAAATTTTAATTAACTTTAATGATATTTAATTATTTAGATAATGAGTGATAATTTATGAGTCTATAAGAAAAAGTTATGGATTTTTCATCTGTGAACTTTAAAAATTATTGAAACGATATATTGGTGTGAAAAGCATCTCTTATGAACCTCCTAGATGAATTGGACTCTAGCACACACCAGGTATTTGAGTCAAAATTTTATGTTAATAATATCTTTGCATAATTAATATGCATATTATTTGGTAATTTCACTTACAGCATGTTTAGGCCAATTTAGCTGTGTGTGTGTGTGTGTGTGTGTTTGTGTGTGTGTGTATGTTTGATTGGATTCTCTGATTTCTGTCTTGGATCTAAATCTAAATCTCATTTCATAACAGATTATTTATTTTGATTTGCCTCTTCCTAATTAGAATACACAGTTCATATTTCTGTAATGAGGTTATTTCACATTTGCAAGTTAGAAACAAATGATTATATTTATACAAGAGTGGGTATGGAAACAAGACAAATACTGAATAAACTTTGTTCAGTTGAATGTTTGTTCATAGTTGATAAAGAATATTCTAAATATTTTGATTTGGGCACATATTCTATATGCTTACAAGTGTGAAGCAAAATCATACAATGTATAGAATTTTAAATTTGCCCCATATATTTTAAACTTCCAAAGATTTATAGAGCTCTATCTCTCTGGAGGGTAGGGGGATACACATTCATCTCTTCTTGGCTTAGTGTAATAGCAAACATTTGATTAATAAATAAAAGCATGTGTCTATTCATCTAGTTGTTTCCTCCCAATCATTAGTGGTTGACATTACTGAACTAGAATGCTATTTTTCTTTCTCTAAGATAGGTAGATTGCTAGTTCAATATAAAACTAAACCAAACCCATTTACCTCTTGGTATATATTTTAAAATTTAGGTAGTATTTTATTCTATTTGATGTCAGTTTCACACATATTTTGGTCCACACTTTTTAATTAATGGTAGGGTGTTTTATATGTTAAAATAAAACTCCCTAGATATGTACACCATCTAAATTAACCCTTTGAATCTTTTTATGAAATATCCTCATGCATTGTGTTTTTGGCTCTGCTATTGTTAGGTCTCTTATAAATCACCACTGCTGTACGCCATACGTTTCTATTCCTTTCTTTTACTACACTCACAGAGATCCCTGGCTAGCTAGTGAAATTCCAGAGAGGCGGTAGAAGCATATGTTGATTCCACAGACCAAACGCAACTTTGAACCCATTTTCCTGTTTCTTAGAGTATCATGTGACCTGAGAGTTTGTGAAGTTCACAGAAGCAGGCCGCATTCCTACAGTTGTACATATCTGTCTCCAACCACTTCTCTACCCCATAACCAGCCCAATGCCAGGTATAGCATATTCTTATCTTTTAAGTTTCAACAGACATCACCTCTCCTGGAAACCATCCTTGTTTCTCTTAGTTACATATCCTACACGCCATTGTTTTCATGTTCTAGTCAGTTCCTTGACAGTTTCATAGCATTAGTTTCAATGAATAATTATGGATTTTCTCATTGAATGTCTCCATTACTAACCTATAAGCTCTGGTGTACATAAATAATGAATAATTGGGGAAACAAAATATTGGTTGCTTCCTCAGGAAATAGCAGTATCTACAATAAATAGTGCTTATTCCTAGTCATGATTACATTTGTGAAAAAACAAAATTTTTCACACATATTATCCCTTAAAATATGGAGAGCAAATGCTTTGAAAATAATTAGGGCAAAGCAGGTAGAGATGTGCTTTATACAATTGATGTATGTATGGATTGTGATAACAGTTGTATGACTCCCTAATAAAATGTTTTTTTTTAAAATTGAGAGACATATCAAAAAATATAGAGAGAGATATTTCTATAATTATTCCCATCTTACAGATAATGTGGCATGATAATATTTACCCTTACTTACTTGAGTTGCCAAAGCCAAGATGTCGAATAGTGATGGAATATGGCTTTGAAAAGGGAATTGAAGCCAGAAAAATCTCTTACTGTACAATCATCAAGCATTAAGCAGATCCACTGCAAAAGATTGCTCCTGCTCACTTCCCCTTGAGACGATCAGTTAATTTAAGCCTGCTCCTAATAAGAGACGGTCCCTTTAGCACAAAATTAATAATGTTCAGATCTCATAAATTCACAAGTGTCAAAACAAATGAGTTGATCCCTGGACTGAAAAATAAAAGCAAAATTTTCAATCGAAGTTAATGGATGTCATAGCTTGCTTTCTTGAAACACTTCTTAAAATTTAAAAGCAGTATACATTGTGGTGGGTAGAAATATATATGTGGAGAAAGATAATTTATTTTAAAGAGTTCTCTACAGCTATTGCAAAATGTAGATTTGATTAAAATTTCAGGAAAAGGTAGGGTAGATAAACATTGTTTAAGAAACTCATACTAGACCAGAGGAGATGATGAACTTTTTACTATCCAGGACTGGAACCCCTTCAAAGTCATGCGTGGTCAGTAAACAGGAGCTTTTGACACCAGTGGTTCTTTTATGTCCGGCCTTCAGGTGATATGTGGGATTATGTACCTTTCAGAAAGCACATGTAAGTGAACCATGAACAAAACCAGTTGCATTCATCAGTACAATAAAAAAACTATATATTAAGAAACAACTATACATCGTAAGGCACCCTAGCCCAGTCTGTGGATCTGGTATTAGCCCTGTCGGTGATGCAGAATAGGGAACCCGAAGCCGAAAGACCACAGAGGCAGCGTGGAAGGACCCAACGTCTCTGGAAACACGCCAGGGGACTGACAGCAATTAGGGTTAGGTTACCCATGTGGGGCCGCCCCTGGGGGCAGGCCAAGAGTCCCAGTGAACTCCCAGGGAGGAGCATAGCAGAAGAGGCACACAGAGAGGGGGGTTCTCACCTCCCAGGGGGCTTCATTAAGCCGTGGTCTGCTGGATAGGTCAGACTCCACCCCTACACGTTCATAAAACCACAAGGGGACATAAAATTGTCTAAGGAATACAAGTGTTTGATTCGTGAGGGCACACATACGCAAACAGCATGGGATTAAGACAAACACAAAGACCAAAGACTGAAAGCTCTCTGATGGTTGATAGTCCTACTTAAAGTTAACTTCTTTATCTCATGCCTTCTTTTTTTTATTTGTTTTTGGTATTGGATTAATAGCTCTATGTAAGTATGTTAATATGCATTCCAATATGTAAAATATAAATAGTTTATTACTTGTCATTAATGGCCAGTGGCAGCTATGTCTCTGGGAGTTTTATTCACTAAAATGAATTTGATTGAGTGCATCAAAATATTCTCAGTAAAGTTCATGCACTGCTCTGCATATAATTACAGAGCCTCCTTTAGAATAAGCTTCAGGGAATTTGGCCTATCATGTCAATTGTGCATTAAAAAGTTCTCCTGTCCTTCTCTTTTATTTTCCATGATGTCATCTTCAAAGAAAGGATAGCTAATGTTTTCACTAGATGCAGAAGACAACAATTCCTGACATCTGAAAATTTCCTAAAATATCCAAGCAAATCTCATTAGGCTGAATATGGTATGTAATCAAAACCCAGGTCTAAGACTGTTGTTGGTAGCTCAACTCTTGATAGCAGCTCAGCTCCAGCTCATAACAACCCTACTTGCAACACAAAGGAATCCTGCTGTCCCTAGCAACTTTCACAACAGTTTTTGGGAGGTTTTGGTTTTGTTTTGTTTGTTGGTTTGGTTTTGAGCCAATTGTGTCCACTTGTAGCCAATTGCAGCCACTGTGTCCATCATCTTGCTGAGGATCTTCTTTTGCACTGATCCTCCAGATTACCAAACCTAATGTCCTTTTCAGGGCTAGTCTTTCCTGAGAATTATGCAAAGTACTTGAAGAGAAGCAGCCCACTTTCAATCTGAAAGAGCATTCCAGTTTTACTTCAAAACAAATTTGCTCATTCGTGGAGGTAGTCCATGGGACTTTCAATATTCTTCAAAAAACACTAGGATTCAAATGCCTCATTCTTTTCTCATCATTCTTATTTACAACCCAAGTTCCCTATGCATGCAAGATGATTTTAAATATGATAAATTAGAACATGTACACAGTAGACCTCAAACACATTAGACCTCAATGTGGCACCGTACTCTGTAACACTTCAAAGAGGTCTCATGCAGCAGAATTTTCAAATGCAGTAAATCCTTTGACTCCCTTACTTTTGCTTCTCTGAGATTTGATTGTGGACCAAGGTAAATACAACCCTACACAAATATCAATCGTTTCTCTATCAGGATGTTGTGAATTGGTAGTTTTAAGGCTATTTGTTTTATTTACTTTGAAAGCAAATAGCTTTCTTTACTTTTGATCTGCATCAATAAGTACCTCAAGTCCACTGCACTTTCAGCAAGGAAGATTTTATTTTCTGCATATTGAGTTTGGCTGATGAGCCTTCCTTCCATCCTGATGTTGCCTTCTTCTTCATATAATTAAGCTTCAAGATTATTTCCTCCACTTGCAGTATGGTGAAAAGACACACACTTTTATTCTGATTTAAACTATGTTCTATTTGAATGACTACATTGGCCTGCTTACAGGTTTCCCAAGTTATCGAATGTTGTAGCCATCTTCCATTTTGTAACCTTTTATAGTCATTATCCATTTTCATGTTGATCAAAATGGAGAGATTGTAGTATGTTTTTTTAATACAAAATTAGACAACAAGAAATGTCATCTACACTTTTATGGGTCAGTTGCTTTGAGGGGAAAGAGAGAAGATGGAAATCAAGAGGAAGATGAGAAGATATTTCTAGGGAAGTTGGACATAATTATTTCTTGTCTTGGTTGGTTTGTACATATATGTTCCTTTCAATTAATGATAATTCATCAGAACATACTTGTGTTTTATGTACTTTTTATACCATATTTTTAAAAGACATTAGGAAATCAAACTTATTCACATGGGCTCACAGTAATACATTCACTCATTAAAGCAAGGATTATTTCTATCTTCCCTTGTGTCATTTTCAACCACTCTGCATGGTTCTTGGCCATTTGCAAGGCACAAGCTACCTACCGTAAGTAGGTTTCCAAAAACAAGTCAATCAACGAGAATATGGATTATATTTAAGAACATTCTATGGTTGTGGGGTGAAAAAGCTCAGTAAATATCCTTCATTTTCTATGTAGATATGTCTGTGGAGACCTGATGGATCCATTTGTTCAGGTAACTGAGCTATTAACTGCAAGGTCAGCAGTTTCAACTTCCAAATGCTCCCCAGGAGAAAGAAGATGCAGTCTCCTCCTGCTGGTTGTGACAATCTTGAAAATACTAAAGGAAAGTCCTCCTCAGCCCTTCAGTGACTCCATGGGTTAGACTTGAGTCAATGTCAATGGGTAGATGGAGCAGTTGATGGCAAAGGGGCTAAAACCCTCAACTAATAATCAGATGAACAGTTTAAAGTCCCTATTTGCCCTGCAGAAGAAAGATGTGGCACTCTGTTTGTACAAAGATGACAGCCTTGGAAATCCTGTGGTGAAGCTCTGCTCTCGGAATTAGGATCTCAGTGAGTGAGAATGCAAGCAATAACACACAGTTGGTGTCTGGCTATTTTTAATGTAACAACTAAGCTAATAATAAAATGAGCTGACTATATTACACACCCTCCCATGTTCGGTATCTATTTCTATTAATGTATTTAATTGAAACCTCATTTATTTATATTTAAAATACATAGTTTAATCAAAGTTAATTAGAGCCAAGACTAACAATAGAAAGCAATGCATACATAATCTTAATTATCAGAGTTTCTAGATGGTATGCAAATAAATATACTGATGATATATCACAGTAAAAATAAGTGCCTATGGATATAAATATTCATTTACCCTAAATCCTAAAACTATCTGTCAGTTTGTAGTACAGTGGTGGATTGTGCAAATCTTAATCCATTAGCACTTGATACAAATCTTATGTAGTCAATATGTCCAATGAAATGCATCATATTGTTTCTTGACTGCTGTTTCCATAAATGTTGACTGTGAATCCAAATAAAAATAAGACTCTTGATAACTTCACACTCCTCTCCATGTATTATGAAGTTGTCTATTGGACCAGTTATGAGAATAGTTGTTTTCTTTACATTGAGTTGTAATTCACAGTGAACACTGGATTATTTGATCTTTAGCAGAAGGTGTTTCAAGTTCACTTGCCTTTAGCAAGCAGTGTTGTGTTGTATCATGGTTAGTGTGTCATTCTGGGTGTTTTAGAGAAACAAATCCACAGAAACATATGTATAAGAGAGAGTTTTATATAAAGGTTAAGTGCACATCAAGGAAACATCCCAACCCAGTGCTGCCCAAATCCACAAGTCCAACATTAACCCATATATCTGACACTAATCCACAAAGTGGTCCTCTTATCTTTCTCACAAAACACACACTACAATGTTGACTGCAGGAGGAAAGCCAAATCCATGAATGTGTAAGCATCTCAGCACTGCGCTCTAGCACCCAGGGCTGCCTCAGGGTAGGTCCATGTGACCTCTCCTTGGGGATGTCTTGCAGGAAGTGAGCCTTGCCACCTGAAGCAGGGAACTGGCTAAGACAGGTGCACCCTGGTCTGACCATAACAAAGCAAGATATATGAGAACTAGAAAGATGAGGCTCACTGAGCCATTCATCTCTCTGCCCCTTAATTACTCCACATGTGTTTATTGGCCAGCTTAGCACAATAAACTCACTACCTCAGGTAGTTAATGAGTTTTCCTACAAGCCTGATGCCAGATTCTTTTTTGTAAAATCAGTTTCCTCAGATTATTTGTTCAATTTACAGATTAAATTGGATTAATATAGGATTTTCAAAATGCAATAAATGAACATAGGTCCAAAGGTATGCTGACCTCATGCAACAAAATGCTATTTATGACGGGGTAGAATTTAGATACTGTACTTTTTATCATTATTAGGTAATAATTACTTAATTATAGTTTGACGTGGCAGACTTACTAAATCGGTACAGTTTTAATAGCTTATCTCCTTCATTGCAGGAACACACAGCGGGTCTATCCTGGTTGAGATTTTCTGACAATTGAAATATTTGAACAATTTTAATCACAGGAGATAGGCAAATCATCACAACAGATAAGAGTAATCATTCACTGCCAAAAGCATACCATGGAGGATTTGTGTGATGGTTATTATGAATTGGATGCATTGTGGAGTACACACTAACAGTTAGATACAAATATAAATCAGAGGTCCCTACTTCTAACCCTAGTTAATAATTGGAGTGATTTTTAAAATATAGCAGTGCTCTAAGATTATCCCCTGCGACACTACTGGGAAGAAGCAGCTGCAAATATCTATCAGTAAATGGGATTTTTGATGTATGAACAACTAGAAGTCATAAAAATCAAAGTGTGGTCCACATACAGACTGAAGTCCTACCCAAATGGTGACTGGAGAGCAGACCATTGACTGTTTAAACTATGGTGAAAGATAAAGAAAAGTAAAAACCAAATCCACGAGAAATGAAATATGGCCTCAGTCAAGGCCGCCTGAATTTTGGGAACATTTTATTAATAGATTTGACTCATTTGAATTACTAATGTCAGAAGGCTTGATGAGCTGTGGGATAACATCAAGAACATGATACAAGAAGAAAGAGCAAGATAGAAAGAAAAGATCAAAGTGGATGTCAGAAGAAACTCTGAAGCTTGTTATTAATCTTAGAGCAGTTAAAACACTTGGAAGAAATAATGAAAAGCTGAATAAAAAATTTCAATTGGCACTTAAGTAAAAAAAGTAAACTATTATAGTGAAATGTGCAAAGACCCATTTGGAAAGTCTAAAGAAAGAACACATTCATTATATGTCAAGATGAAAGAACAGAAGAAAAAATTAAAGTTTTGTGTTGGTACAAAGAAAGATAATTTAGGAAAAATATGAAAAGATGCAGGAAAGTTCAAAAGAAAATAGAAGAATAAAAAAAATCGCTGTCTCCTAAGAGACAATAGACATTCAATCATTTCAAGAGGTAGCAGATGTTCCAGGACAAACGGTATGGAAATCGTCCTGAAGAAAGAAATGAAAGCCTGTGGAAGGCACCTAAATAACAACACAATGGGGCCAAGACCATGGTATTCAAATGATGTTAACATGCAACCAGAGTGAGATGTCAGTGCTAGAGACTGTCGCAGTGCCACCTGGACTTCTGTTCTTAGATTAGATCATGATGTTGGTAGTTACACTAAGGCCATTCCGAAGTTGCTGCCTAGAGTGCTCCAAAGTATACTGGAATTCAAAGTAGCGTGATTTTAAATGTTTATGTTCATTAAAATATTCTTCAGAAGTATTTCCCAAAACTCAAAACACCTGTCTGTAGTGCACATCAATATTTTTCCATGATACACAGGCATAGCAACAAAGGACATTGAAGCATTAAATTGTTATTCTATTCTTAAGATTTTCAGCCATTTAATTACATTAAGGACAGACTATCAGGGTTTGTTCTAATTTGTCTTCAGCCACTCTCAAATTTCTTCATTTTCTGGTGACAGCCAGAGCAAGCTCAGTACTTCTATTAGGCAATAATGTTCAATTAAAATGTGATAACGTGATACTGATTTCATTGCATTTTCTTTGCTGTCCCCTTTAGTTACAGAAAGTGACATTGATTTTCCATATTATATGAAATACTTTATGAAATGAAATAAATCAAGCAAAGTAAGTTTACTCAAATGTCATTGGTTTAGGGAAACTACTGAGGAAATAAAAGAACAAGGGTCACTCAGGTAGCACTCAATTTCTCACCGTAAGCGTGACGTGCAGACTCAGGATTACCAGACAGATTTAGAATTGCTGATCCTGTTAATCAGTGTTCACTTTTGGTCTCTATTTTATACAAGGCAGATAATCAGAAGGAAAGAAGTGCAAAGAACAATGCTGATATCAAAACTCCTCACTTCTATTTGAGGAGAAACGCCTTTTATCTATTTCAGGAAAAAAAAAAACCAAATACACGAATAGCTAAGAAAATGTGACACTTAAATAGCAAAGCAAGACAACAGTAAAGCACTGTCACATGGCATAAATGATTAGTCTGTCAGCATTTACAACTTTATTTCAAGTTATTTGTATCTGCATGTCTCTGTGTTTGGTTATAAAATCTTGATTTCTATAGGCAAGAAGCATATTAATTCTTTTGAAAACAAAACACTATCACTCACCCACTCTCACTGAGCCATTTCAACTCAGATCCTATAAAATAGAGAAAATTACTCCTTATGATTTCTGAGATTGAAAATATTTACAGGATCAGACAAGCTCATCTCTCTCCTCTGAAGTGCCAATAATTTTGAACTGTTGACCATGCAGTTACCATACAAACACATAAAACACTCATACTTCAGAGGAAAAAGTGCAGGTTACATACAGATAATTTGTTCACATATTTTCAGGAAGGCTACAGATGAATAAGACTTTTACATTATCCATGCATAAAATATTTTGAATTGTTTAATTGTCAATCACAGCAATTGTATGAAGATAAAGTCTGCTCTTATATATTATATAAAATGAATGCACATATTGCAATGTATGCAAATATATTAAATCTAAATGTATTGGGAATTATATCACTGTTATATTCTGTGACTAGAATATTCACAATTTATTTTAATATTCATGTGTTTGGATTCATAGAGTTAATACTCATAGGTGGCTGAATAAAGTGATACTTTCATAGTGACATTCTCTTAACATGCGTTTTGAAGTGTGAATGGCTGTAATTCACAAATTTTTTCTCCTCTCTTTTTATAATTTTTGCTTTTTTCTCCTTTCATACTTAAAATTGTGCTACAGTTTTGGTTTCAATATATAGTGGTATCATATTGTGACCTTTATTTGCATTTATCTAATTAATTCTATTGATCTCTGTTCATATATTTATTTGATAACTCAACAACTTGGATGAATCTCAAAGCTATTCTGCACCAAAAAGTATGATCCCATGTACATACCAACAAACAAATTAAATGCCATTGAATCAATGCCAACACATAGTGACCTTAATAAAAGAGTAGAACTGCTCTTATGTTTTTCCTGAGGAATGGATAGTGGCTTTGAACTGCTGACTTCGCAGTTAGCAACTTGATGAGCAACCACTACACCACAGGGCTCCTTCCATGTATATAACATTAATAAATATTTTTTAAAAGCCAACCACAGCCATGGATCATAGATTAGCTTTTATCAGGAATTAAGAATTGAGACTAAAAAAGGAAGTTTTTTGAGGAGATACTGTTTATTTGTGTGGCAGCTACAAGAACCAATGAGTTAGAAATCATTGAACTGCACTCCCCAAGGTTTACTTTTGTCAGAAAGCTGATCACATCGGACCACTAATAGTGGTAGCACCATGTGGCTACAAATAGGTGAACAAATAGGTGTTCAAATAGGTGAACAACTAGGTGTTCATAAGAGTAGATCTGTTAACTATTATTTTCATATCTTACATCATTTGCTGTCTCCCTTCATGAGGGAGGGAGGGTGGGGGGAGTAGGGAAAAATGAGGAGTTGATATCAAGGGTTCAAATAGAAAGAAAATGCTTTGAAAATGATGATGGCAACATATGTGCAAATGTGTTTGACATAGTGGATTGTGGTGAGAGCTATAAGAGCCCCCAATAAAAGTATTTAATTAAAAAGAAGAATAGATATATATTCTGAAGTGGGCTTTGCACATCACATGGCAGATGAAAGTTCTAAAAACACAAATAAGGGAGTGGAACAAACTGTATTGGACCACTGAGGTGAGTTTTATAGCTCCTTGGAACAAAAGATATGCCTTTCAGCCCACGGGGTGAACTGTGACTCCTCTGACAGTGTTCATCCTCTCCTTCTCCATCCTAAATCTTGCCCAGCATCACTGAACACCAGTTCTTGAGTGTCATAGAGTTCTCCTACAAACGGATGTGTTGAAACCAATACCTTTTTGCTCAACAGCTGGATATTTAACCACTGTGCCACCTAAGCTATTTTTAAGAAACAATAGAAAAATCAACAAAATCTGACCCATCAAATAAAAAGGAGGGCACATTCACAACTCCTGGTCTTAAAATGAAGTAACTTTCCTCCCATCTAAATTGTGTGCTTCTGTATGGTTCGGATATCTTCTAATACGTTCATAATTAAATACATCTTAGGAACCTTTTGGGGATATTATATCCAATCTAAAGTCAGGAAGAATAAAATCAAATGAGGAAATTTCTTTTTCCATCTAATGTTTACTCTGCTGCTAGCTATTCAGAGATTGAAAAGCAAATTCAGACAGCATCAGATCAACAAATAGATCTCCCACCTTTACTATCCTTGAATAGGTTTTGCATTAAGAGCTCCTAGAAAACTCTAGCACATGGTTGGAGGGGTATTGAGTGCCTACTTACCCTTGGCTTTATGGCATTCGTGTGGTTTTATTTACAGTTTATTTTTATTGCATAAATAATTTAGTAATGTGGTATGACTATGAAGGTATTTTGGTGGTTTGCATATAACAGAATATTTTTAATGTTCATATAGAGTAATTAGTTTACTTATAAACCGTTCACTTTCATACCCCTTTTTTAACCACAAATTAGAATTAAATAAATATTAGAAGAAAATGCAAATTGTATGAAACAGACAAAGCAGTATTGCAAAGAGAAAACAAATGTGAATGACTCATATTACCTGGTGTTAAGAATGACTATTGAATTATAATGTCCAAGGTCATATAGCATAGCCATAAGAATAGACAGATACAACCATGCAAATCATAGACCCACACATGTACACTTAAGAGCATTTTGACAAAGATACCAATGTAAATCAGAAAATTAACTCAAATAATCACATAAATATAGAGAGAAGATGAACAAAAATTATTAGCATACATGAAGATAAACAAGATGCAGAGTGGAGACTCAAAGCCCATCGGTAATGGGTGAGTGCAGAGTGGAGACTCAAAGCCCATTGGTAGCCAACCAGACACCCCTTACTGAAGGGTTGTGGGGAGGAGATGAGCCAGTCAGGGTGCAGGGTAGCAATGATGAAAATATAACTTTTCTCTAGTGCTTATTTACTTCCTCCCTCCCAGCCCCCCGCACTATCATGATCCCAATTCTACCTTACAAATCTGGCTAGACCAGAGGATGTACATTGGTACAGATAGCAACTGGAAACACAGGGAATCAAGGACAAATGACTCCTCTAGGACCAGTGGTGAGAGTGGCGACGCCTGGAGGGTGGAGGGAATGTGGGGTAGAAAGGGGGAACTGATTACAAGAATCTATGTATAGCCTCCTCCCTGGGGGATGGACAGGAGAGATGAGGGCAGGGGGAGATGTTGGACAGTGTAACATATGACAACATAATAATAATTTATGAATGATGAAGGGTTCATGAGGTAGGGGGGATGGGGAGGGAAGGGGAAAACGAGCAGCTGATACTAAGGGTTCAAGTGGAAGGCATATGTTTTGAGAATGGTGATGGCAACAAATGTACATATGCGCTTGACACGGTGGATGTATGTATGGATAGTGATAAGAATTGTACAAGCCCCCAATAAAATGATTTTTAAAATAATTAGCATAATTAAATATGAATTTTAGAAATACACAACAAATAATAAAAATAGGACAAATTAGACTTTGCAATCAAATTTTTTTTTACTTTCACTCTTCCCTTTCCTTGCCTTGCCTTCCCTTTTCTCTGTGCCTTTTCCTCAGTGCCTCACCGCTCCCCTTGCTATTGTTATTCCCCCATAAGAATCACTAATTGCCACACTGGAGTGAGCTTAGAAATGGATTGCCAGCGTGGAAGAGGACTGCAGCCTTTGTCTGAAACTTCACCGCAGCCTCATGAGATTCTAAACTGGAACCACTCAGGTTAACCTTACAGTCTTGATTCCTGGGAATTCGATTAAAACGTACTTATCTTGATGTGCTAAGTTATGGATTACTTATAACTGGATAACTAAAACAGACATAAAACTGTCAAGGATTCTCATATATTGGAAAATATGTAGAATCTTATAAAGTTAAAATATAGCTACTCTATAACCCCACAATTCTACCAAGTGAAATGAAAATATCCCACAAAATATTGGTAAAATACTGTTCTGCTTTTGAGTTTTAACCAAATAATTTCAAATACAAATCACAAAAAGGAGAGTGAGTGAGTGAGTGAAAATCCTGTATTTCCCACAATAGGACTCAACAATCAAAAGGAATCAATGGTACATGCAACATGTATCTCAAAAACCAAAAGAAGCTACCCATAAGAAAGTGTACATATCATCAATTACATGTGTATAAAAAACATAACCTATGTTTAAGAAATCAGAGGAGAGGATATGATGAAATAGAAGAAATATATTTTTTAAAAGATAATTAAGGGATTGGGGCACAAGGAAGATTGTTAAGGTGATACAAATTATTATGTATACGAATGCATGTACATATATACACATGAGCATGTGTATACTTATATATACACATTGGTATGGTTTCACTTAAGAAGTATTTGAGTTACAACAATCCACATATGGTAGAGTCATCATTCTTTGCTTTGGGGTTTTTTTAAACAACTTTTTGCCAGAAATATGTACTACTTATTTATATCTCTGTGCATAATAAATATTCTTTTACTAATCTCACATAATGCCACCCCCGACAAAGAACATAAAGGTCAGTTTTATAAAGATTGTGATAATAAAAGGAATCATCAATAAACATCTTTTTTAAATGAGGTATTCAACCTATGTCAAACTGACATAGATTATGACAATAACTTAGAATTTTATATACATATAAACACCCATGCACATGATAAATACATTGGTTGCATTTGTGTTTATAGTTGACAAAACTCACCTCCTTGTACAGTTAAATGATGAAGAGTTTGTTAAATGTAAAATGTGAATTTATTTTAAAACATAGTTATGGTAAAGAGGATCTTCAAAGTTTGTTGAATGAAATGAACAATGGCTTAAGAAAGAACCATTAGGCAGCTGATACAGTAACCTTGGTGATAAGGGTGACTTTTAGAATTTAAAGAGTTGACATTAAGTAGCAAAATCTGTTTGGATTTTCCCCTTCCTCAGTTACTCTCTAGATTTCACAGGGTTTTATTAAGTCAAAATGAACTCAACATCAGTGAGTTTGTTTGGGTTCTGCTAGTTTGTTTTTCCAATATAACTTTGACCAACACACGTATTGACATGAGTATGTTCTTAGAAATGAGTTGGGTAATTTTGCTCAGAAACTCATGGACCATGATTTTGTTCTAGCTCTAGAAAACAATACAATTAGAGACTCTGTTTTCAGGAAGAATAAACAAGTGTCAGCACATATTTCTTCTTTATGTTGGAATTGGCAAAATAAAGCCAGGAATTTAGGATTGCTGTCAGTTTTGCTTAGTTTACACAAGTTAGGACTCAGAGTAATGGGCTTATTGAAAATGTGCTTTAAGAGCAGCTTCTCTATCTGGGCTGCACACTCTTTGCTGCAATATGGGGTTCAACTGGAGTGTAGTGACTATTTGTGCATTTAAAAATATTCCTGTAGAATAAATAACGATGCTGCAATAGTAGCAGCAGTAACAGTAACAGCAACATGATAGGAATGCCACAGTTCTCAGCCTTTCTCATACCAACAGCTAACCAAAATACAATTTCAAAGAATTAATGATATCTTGTATTTGTTCAGAGATTGGGCAAAATAAAATTAAATAAATCACTGAGGACAGTTAAGTGGCAATTGGCAGAGATAGAAATTTAAGTTCTAGTCAAGTCTTCCTAGTGTACTCTGATTTAGTCTACACTAAACACTATAGTGTTTGGACCTATTTATTTGCTTCTTTTGTTTGTAACCATATATGTTGAATTTAGAGTGAGATTTATATGGAAGAGATTAAAAGATTTTTGTTCCTTTTGTAAGGAAGACAAATTTCATGAGAAGGAACCTGTAATTTTCATTATTTAATTAACCATGTGTTAAAGCATCTAATAGAGAAAAGACGCAACTGTAAAAATTGGGATTCTGCTCATGAACAAAATGGCATAGATTCAGCTTGGATCTCTCATCTCTCCTGGATCCTAGTTCAAGGGGGGATAGGAGAGGGCGGGCAGGAGAGACTTACAAGTAAACAAAATAATGAAAATAGTCACATTTCTTACTGAAGATTATAGGTAAAATATAAGAAAGAAGAAAAGAGTACGCATTTGAGGGGAGTTTACGATATTATATTTACAAGCCCAAAAAAGTCTCCTTGCTAGTTACATATCAGCAAAGATTTGAAAAACTAAATGAGTCAGTGACTGAGGTAAAATGGGTTGGATGGGGAACCAAATGTTAAGTGAGACTCTTTTGCTATCATAGTTGAGGTCATACAGCTGAGTATAATAAATGACAACCATTGCATTCCCATTTCATACAAATGCAATAGACGTTGAAAAGAAATGAAGCTTGCTAGAGAAGGTCTAATACCTTATACAAACGATCTGATTCTTCGCTCTCTGGGCAGACATATGAAAGAAGTTAACGATGCCATGGAAAGGACTCTTGTGGAAGAGGTTGCTCACCCGAGTGTAGAAGATGTGCGCAGTGTTATGCAGATCCTTTCCTGCCAAAGATTATGGGTTTGGTGCAGGATCAGGCAGAGAGTTGTTCTGTGCATAGAAGCAATATAAGAGAGACAAACCAGACTGAATCTAGCAATAACCCACAGTATTCCCATTCCCTGACCATCTCAACGTGAGTGAAAGGAAAATTAACATCACTTACAGATGGCTCCTAAACTGAAGTCTTACATAACTGATTCTTACTGTAATTGAAAAGAGAGAAGGTGCATTCTTATGAGTTGACGTGAATTCTCTAAAATCCTGGGTCATCCACAGACTTCTGGGGTCTAATTCTTTCTGAAAACTTATGCAAGCAAGATTGGCTTTCACACCTCCAGCTGTGAATCACAAGAGAAATCACTTCCATCAGGTCTTGATGAGCCCACCTGACCGCCTTCCCCCACAATGAGCTACATGGAGGCCAGAAAAATCACCAGGCAGAAGTAATCATGAAAACCATGCCCATCTTGGAAGAAAAGCTTAACACATTGTTTTAGGTGTATTTTTGGAGTCGAGCTGCGAGTTTATCAAACATCATGAACCTTATCAGGGAACATTGCATTACTAGAGATCCAGGAAGTGGGTTTTTCACAAAACCCACCAAAGCGCTTCATGAGAAAACAATAATACAGCATTATCCATCTGCCATCCAGATGGCACAAATCAGTATCTTTCTTCTTTACAACTTTCCTCCTTCACTTGAATCAGTCTTAAACAAAAGCCAAAGGTATCATAAGACAGAGATTTTTTAACTTGAAGAAATAGAATTAGAATACAGACTTGTAAAGTCAGGTGTAATAAAAGAAGAAAAAGTGGTCTAAGTGAGAATCTGAAGGATTAATTTAGTTCAGACTTTAATATATTAAAAGTAAATGTTCTAAATCCAAAGGTGATTGAAAAATGTGCTGAGAATATTGTCCAGAGATGGAAAAACTATTCAACAAAAGTGGTTTACTATGAAAGATAACTAACAGATCTTACCTTTCTGTTTCCAGTCTCTTCAATGAATTCGTTATACAGAAATTCAGAGAAAAGTAAGTGCCATAATAAAAATTATGCAACCGAAGGCTAATTTGATCAGCTAGTCTATCTACATAAGGAGTGCCATGGTGGTGCTGGCGGTGCTCAGCTACTAACTGAAAGGCTAACAGTTCAACTCGACTAAGAGGCACCTAGGAAGAGAGATAACCATAAAAACCCTAGGAGAACAGTTCTACCTGGCACATGTTATTAAATTAAAAGCAAATTTGGTTATATACAATTAATGACTTTTCTAAGAAGATTTAGCAGATTTAGCATATAAAAATAATTGCCTTTACAATAAGCTGATAATACATTAATTTTATAATTTCCAATAACTTTTCAATAAAGAGTATTTATAAAGTGTATAATTTAAGCATTTATTTCACTGCTCTCCTATGGGATTGAACCAAACAAAATCAATTCCAAATGCAAAGTAAGAACAAAAACAAAAACTACTAGAGATATCTTTGAAAATTATTTTTAATATTAAAAATGTAGAATTCTGTCAGCAAAGAAAAATTCAAAAGAAATGGTTTTCTTGAATCACAGAGGCACTAAACAACAAAGTAGGAAGTATAGCAGAAGCGCTAACAGGGATGTTCCATGAGACCAAGAGGGCGGACGGATGTGTTGTTGCTCCGACTTAGAGTGACCGCACAGACGCCAGAAACACTGCTCGGTTCTGTGCCTCATTACACTTGTTGTTCTATTTGAGTTCATTGTTGCAGCCACTGAGTCAATCCACCTTATTGGTCTCCCTTTTTGGGTTTATTTTGTTTGTTTTGATGCCTCTCCACTTTATCAAGTGTCATGTCTTTCTTCAGGGACTGGTCACTCCTGACAAAATATTCAAAGTGCATGAGACAAAGTCTCACCATCCTTGCTACTAAAGAGCGTAGGCACTTTCAATATTCTTTGGCAGCCCATAATTCAAGTGCATCGGTTCTTTTCCGGTGTTCCTTATTCAATGTCCAACTTCAGGTGCAAATGAGACCTAGTGGAGTGCAAATCGTAGTAGTAACCACAAAGTCAGCTATTCAAATCCACCAGCTGCTCCACAGAGGAAAACTAAGGAGAAGGGGGTGAAGGGAGACTCCGGATAGGGCAAGATATGACAAAATAACAATCTATAAATTATTAAGGACTCATGAGCGAGGGGAGCCCGGAGAGAGGGGAAAAAAGAGGACCTGATGCAAAGTGGAGAGCAAATACTTTGAAAATGATTAGGGCAAAGAATGTACGGATGTGCTTTATACAATTGATGTATTTATATGTATGGATTGTGATAAGAGTTTTATGAGCCCCTAATAAAATGTTAAAAAAATTTTAAAAAATAAATTTTAAAAAAGAAGAAAACAAACAAATATAGTCTCTGAAACTCAAGGAGCTGTTATACCTATGTCCTCTAGGGTTGCTATGAGTTAGTCCACTAGGTGGCAGGGGGTGTGTACAATGAAGCCATGACTTTACACCTCTAAAAAAAGAAAGCAAGTCCTCTCATGAGGTATTTGGTGTTACCACCTAAGCAGCCTCAGAAACTACTCTTTTTTGGTCCATGTAAATATATCTATCACACACATTTTACAGGTGAACAACTTCTTGGCAACAATTATAATACCATAAATATGCAAGTATAAGCCGAGTTTTTCAGCACATTTTTAATGGAGTTTTTGTGGTAAAATTAGGTGCCTAGCTGATATTTCGGACGGCTTAAACTCACGTATATATGGTAATTGACTGGGAGCTCTACCCTTAATCAATATAGGAGGAAAAAGAATGATCGAGAATAGAAAAATGATATGGAATGTGTGGCTGCTTGCCTCCGTGAATAATTTCAGATGGCAAGAATGACTGAAGGCACCCGCATACCATGATGAGACACTTTGATCAACAATTATGTAGAGAAACTCCAATAACAAAAATTGGTAAATACAGAATCTGATTTCAAATTCTCATGAACTCCAAAATTTCTAGAACCAGAATGCTGAACAAAGCTCTAAAATCTTTCATAACCCTGTAACTGTAAATCACCATACCCTAGAAATATATCTTATAATCTAACAATAATTTAGCTGAAGAAGTAAAAGGGTCTGTCTTTAGCACCAAGATCTTTTAAGAATTATCTAAAAAGGATTATATTAATAACAACAACTCAAAATCTTAGATAAGATTCCTTAGGCAGCAAACAATAAGTTAATGCTAATGGAGGATGAGCAAGTTAAAACGAGGGTGAGAATGTACAACTCAAAACAGAATGTAATCAGTCACTAAATCGTGCATGCGAGAACCATTGGTGTATGTTCTGATGTGCACTGGGTCACTCTGAGTTGGAAGCAGCTAAGTGACAGTGTTGTTCTTTTTTGCTTCGTAAATGTTGCTGCTCATATTTTCCAACAGCAAGGAATCCCACGGGGGGTTTTACTCTTAAACTGCTTGCTGAAAGAACAGCCTTGTAACCAACAGGCTTCTCTTTGAGAGAAAGACAAAATTTTCTGATTCCAGGAAGATGTACAAGCTCAGAAACTCACCGGTGAATTCTATCCTGTCCGGTAGGATCACAGTGTGTCAGAATCAACTCCCCGGCAGTGAGTTGGGTTTGGGCTTTGGTATTCTCATACACCACAGTAAAACAAATGACACAAAATTACAGTTTAAAATGAGCTAGGTTGATTCAATCATTGTTTTCACCTGTAATCATCTAGGTGTTAACAAGTTATCCCTTCATATTAACAAAACTCACTGACATCCAATTGATTCAATCTCATGCCAATCCTATCCCAAAAGGTAGAATTGCCCTCTTACTTATTCAATCTGAATGCTCAGCAAATAATCAGAGAAGTTGAATTATATGAAGAAGAACACAGCATCAGTGTTGGAAGAAGACTTATTAATATCCTGTAATGCGCAGATGACACAGCCTGGCTGGCCGAAAGTGAAGAGTACTTGAAGCACTTGTTAAAGAAGATCAAGAATTGAATCTTTCAACATGGATTAAGACTCAATATAAAGCATGTCAAAATTTTCACAACTGGGCCTGCAGGTTTGGTCATGATGTAGAGATAAGACTGAAATTGTTAAGGATTTTGTCTTACTTGGATCTACAATCAATGCTCATGGAAGCAGCAGACAAGTAATAAATCACACATTGCTCTGGACAACTCCACAACACTGTATCTCTTTAAAGTATTGAAAAGGAAGGAGGCTACTTTAAGGACTAAGGTGCACCTCATATGTGTGTCAAAATTGGACATTGAATAAGGAAGACTTAAGGTAAATACATTTGAATTACATTGTTGGCAAAGAATATTGAAAGTATCATGGACTGCCAAACACAGATAAACCTGTCTTTGAAGAAGTACAGCCTTAGAGGCAAGGAGAGGGGAATTTAATCTCACTACTTTGGATATGTTGTCAGGAAAGAACAGTCCCTGGTGAAAACTGCATCCATGCTTAGCATAGTAGCAGCGAGAAGCAAAGGCAGGCCTTCCCCAAGGTGAATGGCTTCTTCATTAAATTCCAGCTGAAGAACAAGTATGAGGCTGACGTAGGACTGGGAAGCAGTTCATTCTGTTGTACGTCGGGTCATAGGGTCGCTATGGAAAGGAACCTATTCTACAGCACCTAATAACAACCCCCCTGCAGCTTCCAGAGACTCAGAACCTCCTCGTTCTCCTGAAGAGCTGCTGGTGCTTTTGAGCTTCATATCGTGAGGTTAGTGCACAAACGTGTAACCACTAGACAATTAGGGCTTCTCCTTCTGAAGCAGTATTACGGAAAATCACTTTTCTATCTACAAGCAAGAAATATTTGAACACAATTTCAAATGTAAATTTTCGTATTTCTTCTTCCACTGTGGAATAATTTAAAAGGAATATGTATACATTTAATCTCCTTTTATTTAAAAAAAACTATCACTTTATGAGACAGAAATGCCATTACTTAAATACTGGAGATGTGTGCTTATGTATATGAGTTATATGGTTTCTTGTGTATAGAGTGTGACAAAGATAAGACTTTCTACTCTTGCAAAGAGTGACTCTCAGGAAACACTCAGGGGCAATTCTACCCCACCCTAGAGGGTCGCTGTGGGTCAGAAGTTCAGATTTGACTCCATGGCAGTGAATTTGGTTATGTGACTTTTTTTTGTATCTCATTTGCATTCTGCACAATGTTAGTTTGATAAAAATGAAAATCTTGCTTTCCTATTTTAATAGAATAAAATGTCAGGGGTCCTAGAAAAATATGGATGAAAAAATAATATTTAATTATAATCATATTTTGTTCTTTGACCAAAATATTATAACATGAATATTTTAAAGCAAAGTTTTAAATCTCTACTTTTCACATTTTCATAGACTCTAAGCAATTCCATTTTCAACTAATAAAAGATTCAAAAATTCACTGTATATTTGATTTAAATTATGAAATTAATCTCAGCTCATAACTCATTTGTGTATAAATTTTGCTCATACTTTCATTTTTCTCTATAAAAGAAATTATGATATACTTAATAATCAGAGAGCTTACTTTGTTTTGCTATTCCTTGACAAATCTTTACAGCAAATGTTGCGGTAGGAGGTGATGACAAGAAAATATATTGATGGCAACCAATAGAAAGAGCGAAGGTTGAATGTTTACATAATCTAAAGTGCCGGAGGTTGGTGGGCCATATACACATTAGCTCTCTCCCTGCAGTTCAGTAGATTCTACATGTTTGAGAAGTTGCATCTATGATAAAATAGCATAATACATCTTAAAATTGTTTTCTTTAACTGCCATGAATATTGTTATTTGTATATCCCATAGATCTGAGAAGAAGTAAATTAATAAAAATAGCTTAAGAACTGTTTAAAATGTAATCTATACATTATGCCTCCTTAATAAATGAAAACTTTTCAAATAACTTGAGAAAATAAGACATACAAAGATTATTATGATCAAATGACTGTTGGAAGTCTGAAATCACTTAATTGGGTAGGTGCTGATGAGTTTCATAGCAACTCGGTGCTATGAATTCATAGCTTCTCTGTCCTACGACTTGACCAGGCCAGAAACATCTTAAGCCATGCCATATCACTAGGTAACCTTTCTTTATTGTATTTATCAAGGTTATATTTTACAATTAGTGTATCACATTTTTGATCATCACCTGCCAGGCCATGATATTATAAACTCCAGGATGTTAATTTTTGTATCTTCCCCGCCCCATAATTATATATCCAGTTCAAACCTTGCCCAACTAGTATTCCTTTGATGAATGAGGTAATAAAATATACATTTATTCCTCTATTAATATCTAGATTTGTTTCTGTCAACAAAAGTTTAAAATGGGCTTTCTACAGTACTTCATAAGAAAGCTGATAGCCTGAAAACAACAGCAACAAAATCAATTAAGGACTCTTCATCATTTATTTTTACCAAGGTTATACTGATGCAATATATTCAGTTTCTTTTATTTAAAAATGCCTAAGGAAATTGCAGAAGCATAGTATATATTTATCTTACTACACAGACTACAGTTGCACAGCTAAACTTTGGCGGTAACACAGTTTCAGTCATTGCAAAGGAGCTTCGTCTAAAACACACTTTTTCCCCCATCATTATGCTATTTGGTATTCCTATGGTTTTCCTTATGAATGGGTGGAGAGTGTAATATCAGTGCTACTTATTTAGCATTTACATAGCAGTTTATCTATACAAAGTTATACAATGATTTTTTATAATAACATAGAATTATTACCAAAGTGTGCTCTTGTATCATTATACTATAGGGATTAATACAGTTTAGACTTAAATTTTATTGTACCCTAAACCACTAATAAGTAATTTAGAAGGAGCTTTTATTTTCTTTTTAAAGGATGTTTATTCTCTAGAACACGGAGAAAATTAATAGCAAATAACCCTCACAGTTAGACAAATCGGAGAGGCCTTTTGCAACTGAAAATCATTCAGGTGCTTTCTTACCTTTTAGGGGTAGGGGCATAAAGCACTACTATACTTGTGTAGTGTGATGTATTCTCCTGGAAATATGACCAGGGGGGATTTGATTCTGCTCTACAGCTAATACCTAAGGAGCCTGTAAATTTTCCTTAACCTCTGCATATCGCATTTTAAAAGCTGACTTCAATATGCTATGATAATGAGGATATAATAATAACACAGATTCAATAACTTGGGGGAAATTAAGTCTTAGAGAACTTATAAAAATTATAACTTTATATTCCATAGAAATTAAATTTCTTTGGCACCAAGCTTTCAAGTGAAGAAAGTGAATTAAACAATTGTGCACATGGTTTCAGTGATTAAATATATATATATAAATTTATTAAAGTCATAATATTATTTTACCTTAATGATTTATTATTATTGCCTCAAATTTGTCTTTTGCTCTTCTAAAGATTTTTACAGAGAATCTGAAGAAAAATATTGACCAAGTTAATTTGTAATTTTAAACAAGACAGGGCAAGACCTTTCTCTTTTTTCGAAATGTTGACATGGTAATCATTTGTTGAGCTCCTAACTCAATTGCACATGAACTAGTCCTTCACTTACAGACATGCCACATCTGAGGAAATCATATTTTAGACATAGTTCTTATTTATAGTTTTAATAATGCATCTACCAGGTTTATATGTCCTCATAAGAAAGATTAAGTTGTAAGAATTTTTGTCTAGAGACTTCAAGCAAATAATCACATATAATTTTAAAATGGAGTGACTCAGAATGTGAGGATCTCAAACCACAGCATTATGTTATCTAAATAATTTTTTATTCGTAATACTTAATTTTTCATGTGATTTATTGCATCTTAGTTACACTTTCTAGATTTTGTTGTCCTACACTTAGTCCAAAGCGCCACCAGGATTCCTTTATCTCCGGATAGAATAGAATATCATGAAAATAGACTGATACAAATATGAAGGATAACCTATTCCAGCTATTGCACTTTGCATTTACATACAAGCTGAGGAACCTAGTATTGATAGGTTAAAACAGTTTAAAGTTAAGTAGGGTTAACAGTACTTATGTCACAGGTGATTATAACCATTTTAGAGATAAAAAGATAGAAGTAAAAAACAGTTCTATTTATGTACAATAGTTACACGTATTAAAATTCTGAGGTGAAGGGAATATTTTGCATGATTTTATATTGTTTCTGATTTTGAAGATATCACTTAGGTCTCTTACAAGTCAGGAGCAGATGATGGATTTTCTTTTCATATTTACTCGAGTAAGGTATTGCACCTGAAGTATCCAAATCAACTGGACTTTGGACTCTTTCAAGTTGTGCTGACACCCATAATGTTAACATAATTCCTAAACTCCTCATATTATAATCTGAAATTAAATTTCTATGATCAGTTAGTTTGGCAAAATGTTTAGAGAATCATGATATGTACCATGCTAGTAGAGTCTACCTCAGACTAAACTGAAAAATGTTCTCGTTAGTATGGTTTGGGAAGTCCTCGATAGAGGTAGCCATCACTTTGGCAACGCAATAATTACAATAAATAGTGAAAAGATAAATGATTTAAAGTCAGACTTAGGCTGCACTCAGTTTTAGTAGAAATAAAAGATAAAATAATTTCAAAATGTGTGAAAACAAGTCTGTTAATATTTTTTGAGAATAGGTATTCTAAATTAAGCCCAAGGTAAAAAGTTATTTAAATTAAGACACTTTTAAAATTCCTGCCAACAATAAGAGTGTTTTATTTAGATAATGCTGGGAAGCTACCTGTATTTTAGGAAATAATGGGAGATGAGTGCTTCTTCTTTCTTTTCTCTCAAGTGGACTTGTGTATCAGGAAAGGGAAATGCTGTGTCTACTAATAAAAAATTAAATATGCTGAATAAATGATTTTTTTCAGAAAAGTTCAGTTGACACATTTAGAAAACTAAGGAATAAAAATATTTTCTATCAAGATTAAGTCTATAAACATGTAAGAATATGTTTAGGCATCAACGTATTGATTCTGCACATATGTTTGAATTATGTGAAATTTAAGTCATGGGATTAAAAACCTTTCACAGCCAGAAGGGAAGTCACCTAAAGCAGAAAAGTGCAAGACACAGAAAACACTTACAAACCTTTTACTCGGTTCTTTAAAATGCTCTTCAGAATCAGATTTAGCCAATCTCAATTATTAATCCACTCCATAATTCTGATTAATATTTGAAAAATATAATATCCGTATAAATAGATTACATGTTATTACTGGTAACATAGAAACAAATTGATCATTTATATTAGTTATTCCAATTTATTCTAACTTTATCTATAATGTTCTAATTTATTCCTTCCTGGAAATTTTTTACTTTTAGTAACAACATAGCTATACCGAGAGACTTTAAACCATCAAGATATGGGCAATAAACTTAAAATAAGTGTATGTGTAATAAATAAAATAGTGAATACTAATCATTCACACTCATTCATATATGTATTTTTAGTTAGTAATCAATGACTCCTTTTACATGATACATATTTATTATAATTTTTGCAGTTGTTTCTTATTCATTACTCTTTGTATATAACTTAGGAGTCATATACAAATAAAAAATCTAAGGGTGAAAATTTTATTATGCTTATCTGAACAATAAAATAGGCAATGAGCAGAGCTCTTGTAAACATTGAAGTTGTTGAATTTATTTTTTGAAATTTACAAAGGATAGACCCATTTAATTCGATATATACTCTACAAGGTTCACTGAAAACTAAGGTTCTTGGGCTCTGTCCTACACTAATGCGTAGTGTCCCAGGAATCTCCAGTTTAGCAGTTTCCCCAGGTGATTCTTGGACAGCACTCCTAGTAGGCATTTGACAGGCTAGAAAAGTTTGTTGTTCGGCAATCCATGATTTAACTTATAGGAATAGATATTAGCTTTTAAAATTCTTATTCCAATGATTTAATTCCCTTGTTATCTTTTCATTTTTGTTTCATCAATTTAATGAGGGGAAACTTATTCTTTAGAATTACATGAAGGAAAGTGTCTCTTGACTCCTAGGGTTTCCCCCACCCTACTCCATTCTCTTCTGCCTCCTCCTTTTCCCTTCTCTCCCTCTTCTCCTTTTCCATTGTTGCTTCAATATCAGTGTCATGATCAGTTTCTCTTTTCTCTTTGACACACTCAGCCTTTACAAGGGAACGACTTTTAAAACTGAAATGACAGCAAACAGAAACTCATCACATGCTATATCCCAGCCTGAAAAGAGTCCATTCCCTGTCACATTCAAGAACATGCAAAAGTCTCTTGACGAGGGAGTTCATCACAGTAAGACTCACTTTCATCCTGTTTAAAATGTTCATTTAGCCTGCTCTGGTAAAATTTCATTATCAATTTGATTGCATAATTAATCATATGATAATGCAGAAGACAATGCAGAGACCTTACTACAAAATAACATCTTAAGTGCTATTCTATGAACTTTTTAAAGTTCACTCCTGTTTTAATCCACAGGTTTCATAAATGATAGGAAGATGGAAATCATATTTATCAGCAACCAATCTCTCATTTCTGACATGTTAAGCTACCTGTAATCTTAATTAAACAACAAAAGAAGTGTGTAGATATTAATACAAAAATATCTGACTGAAATGTAATGCTTATATTATTTTCCATAGAAGACCCTCTCTTTTTCTCATAAAGTTACTTAATTTTATTCTCTCAGTGAAATGCATCCTGATTTTATAAGGAAGGAAGTATTTTTTAGGAGTTTTGGAAGTGTTAAGCACCCTTTTCTCTGCTCGGAAACTCAAAAAGGAAGCTTTCACTTTGTGTTTGTGCTGGGTCTCTTCTTTCTCAGACACCTGCACCTCCCATTGCCCACCTTAGGGAAGGGAAGTCTGAGAAGACATTTTTTATTAAATAAAATAATAATTTAGCTACCATCAATTCTAGCTCCCTTTAGTGTAACTGTTACATTGTAAGCATTCAAAATCAAGGATAACCTTAGGAGTGCCTTAGTTTCATCCATAGCTGTTTATATACTATGGTGAGGATGGTAATTCTAAAAGAGCAATATTTCAGAATGTCAGCCCAGAAGAAGTCAAGTATAAACAATATAATGTTTTCGCACCTACTGCCAGGGCAGGACATCCTAAGGAGGACTGTGTAGATAGTTGAATGATGAATTAATTGTGGAGGGAGTCTTTTCTGACACTTCTCTTGATGTAAAACAATTAAGAAAAATTAGGGTCAAAATACTTCAGAGGGCACCACTGCGCATCTCCACCTTCTTCTTTTCTCTATTCCACATAGCAAGACTCTAAAGAATTCATGCAGGTTCCATAATTTTGGTATAGAATTCACCTGGTTCAGTTTTTATCAATACTGCAGCAAGGCCAAGTATTTTCCAGATGTGTACCCTCCACACTGTGTACATAGTAAACTACATTCTCTTCCCCATGCCCATGCCCCAAATCCCTCTCCTATCCCACAGAAGGGGGACAGTGTTCAGAAGAGGAGTTCATTAGTTCCCCCACGCCTTTACCGGCCTTCTTTCTGCACTACACTGATGCCTGGTGTGGATTGAGATGCCCTATTTATTGAACTAGACAAGCCTCTTTCCATTTGGCCCTAATCCGGGCTGCTGTCCCTGGTGCTGAACTATGTCAGCCCATCAAGAAGTATGCTGCCGGGTCATTGGGGCTGAATAGAAAACCTGGCTGGCTGATTTTAAGAACGCCTTGGTCTGGAGCAAGTAACACACTAGTGTACAGAATGAGAGACACCCCCAATTTCTCGGTTACACATACCTCTCTGTATGATTCAGGACCCCATTTCAGATTTTTCCCCAGACCCCCACCATAAACGACTCCAACATGGCCTCAGACGCCAGGGAACATCAACACAGCCCACCTAGATAATAGATTGCAGCAATATCAAATCGCTACTCCTTGTACACAGTCTGTGTTGTTAGGCTTTCCAAATAAAACACAGCTGATAGATACATAAAATAATAAATAAATGGACACATAAACAAAAGTGACCTCTCCCTCTCTTCCCTTCCTTTTCCACACCATGTATTCAGACTTGTCTGCATTTCAAAGCCCCAAATCCGAGGAACGCATTTTCATACACTTGGGTGGTCTCCCTTAGTTCCACACCGCCAAACCCTTCCCCCATCTCTCCATAACAAAACGACGCCAGAAAGGGCACATCTTACCCTGGGTAGAGCGAGAGCAGGAGCAGCATCCACGCCGTCATTTTCTGGGAATGTACCAGAGGCAAGTAGACTGGGCTTCTTGTGCTCCGTGTATTTGGCGAAGTCATCGCTATTTTACCCTTGTGTTCCCCCCACCCCCCTCACCTCTTTCTCTTGGTTGCAGAAGAATCCCTCCCCTTTGTATTGTTATTATACGTATGATCTGATGGCGGCTCCCCCCACCTGCCTCTAGTAGGTCCCGTCGCTGGGGAGATGTATTGCTACCAGATTCAAAAATTAATATTCAGGAGGCAGAAATAAGATCAGCACAGACGACGCTTGTATCTAGATACCATCAAAGCGTCGGCTCAGGCAGCGGCTTCCAAGTCTGGGGGAATAATGTAATTGAGGCAGGGGGAGGGGGAGGGAAAAGCATGCCAAAGCAATTAAGGGAGAGAGAAACGCCTGCTTTACACATGCCCCTCACACTCTCTTGTACTCTCTGCGATCTGCCAGTAGTGTGTGCGCTTGTGTGTGTGTGTGCGCGCGCGCGTGTGCGTTGAAAAGAAGGAAGTAGACAAAAATCACTCGAGTTTTTGCGTAATTATTACGTAGATTAATTGTGAGGTCAAAGTGGAAGTACTGCGATGCTGCTACAGTGGGAATTTACACTTCCTTGGTGTCTTTCCACTGCTTTTTAACCCTTTCCTGCACTCACAAGCATACAAGGAGTGGCTTTCATGAACACAAGCTCTGCTTATTTAGCCCAGAACCTTTCAACAATGACATATTTATCAGATCTGCCAAGAATCCTTATTTTAATTTGTACTGTCTTCGAAATCATGATTAGGAGCTATGTGGAAGAGGGAGAGCAGACAGTGGGGGAGGAGTTTCCTTATAAACCATCTGGTATGAAGAGAGATTTGGTGGGTTCAATATGAATGGAGAAAAAACATAAAATCAAAAGACAGAGAAATTCTATACATCAGAGAATCCACTCTTCCCTTTGTGCTCTCCATATCTTCCTGAAAATGTAGAGATGCAAACTATTTGAAAGCCTAATGATATGAGTAACATGATGATCAGTATTAAAGAATATAAACTGCAGAACCAGGGGCTGCATTTGGAAGCACAGGGGCAAGAGCAGATGCTCAAGAGGACATTTGTTGTTTGATGATTGAATGTTTTTCTGTTCTTCTTGGTAAAAATTCTGAAAATTCCTGGTGTGAGTGAATAGAGTAAGCTGACTCCTGCTTGCCTAGACTGTTTCCATGGATACTAATACATGAGAGATAATCCACTATGCCAACCTACCTCCTCCACCACAGAGAATACCCCATTTAGTCATCACAGGGAATGAGTGGAGGACTGTCTGGTTTCTGTAGAGTCAAGAAAACACAGTAAAGGTGTACCTACAGAAGGCTAAAGTGAAAAGGAATTTGAAAAGGATTTAATCTAGAAAGTAGAGCTGTCTCAAAACCTTCTCTGCAAAGAAAAATCCTCAAAGTAAAAGACATACGAGGAGTCAAAAGACACCAGAGAGAACATGAGATGGTCATATGTTCACTCTAACATGAACCCTTGGAAAGCACAGCGACTCCCTGGTTACTGCTGACATTAGAAGGTGCTTAAGTGATGCATGCTAAGTGTAAAGCTAAAAAGACACATAGACATACCTGGAGTTCTAAATGCCATGCTGTCTTACTCTGCCTGAAGCACAGTTACTTTATGAAACTTGGTCAGAATCCAATTAAACAGCAACAAAACATTCACTGTCATCAATTGGCTTTTCCTGCTCTTAAAATGGAGCCAGGCAAATGTCAATTTCTTTCTTTGTAGCTCCCTTTTGCCTTGCTGAATTGTGACAACCTTTGACCCTCCTTATATTTACATAATCCTAAAAGAGCCTAGAATGTTTATGTTTACAACGGACTAGGTGTGATAAAGGAAAGAAGTTGCCTGGCATTGAGTTAAATAGTGCAGTGCAAGAACACAGAACACTGTGCTCCATCTGAGGGTCATCACTGAAGCTCAGTGCCAGTCCTAGCTGCCAGCATGGACTAAACACAACAGAAATATAAGTCATAACGTTGTAAGTTTAGTCATTCAAAAAGCCCTATGCAACTACCATTAAGTCAACTCATAACAACCCTCCATAGAAGGAAAAATGACTGCAAATGTTAAAACAAGAAAAAGATTAAAGCGCATATTAATGACAATTATTCCAATATATCTAATAATGAATAGTAACAATGCAGTTTACAAATAAACTTAATAACTGACAGAAGAACAAATAGAACATCTAAGGATCACTAGTATATATTAAATAAATAATATAGATCTATAGCACTTTATCAGAGAGAACACCCTTCCAGACAGTTATACTAATGAATTATGTCAAATATAAATCTCCAATTAGAATTCATTATATAAAAACTTTTTGAAAATGTGGGGATAAGGCAATTCCAAACTCATTTTAATTGGCCAGTTTATCCTCAATTCCAAATTTTGAATATTTTTTAAAAGGTAGTTACATAACAGGATATCTCATAAGTTTAGATAAAAATTCATTTGCAAAGTCATTTAAAATGAATCCAGTAGTATTTTAAAAGAAAAATACATATTTGCCACTAAGATATAGTTACCCAATAAATACAAAGTTGGTTTAATATTCAAAACTAAAGTAATATATATTACCACATTAAGATATTAAGGATAAATAATAGCCTGACTTCAATTTAAATGTAAATAAGGTATTTATAATTAAAATACCATAAATGAATCTCAATATATAAACAAAAAATAATTTAATAAAATAAGACATTCACATTCATGTGAGGGAATCTTTAACTTGTAATAACCTAAAGATATATATTTTCTCAATTTATTAAACGACATGTACAATGGATCATATGATACTTAACAGTGACATAATTAACATTTTTACCACAAGCACAATATGTGTATTTGCACTATCTATATTAATCTTTTATTGTATCATAAAGTTACCTGGTTATGCATAAAGATAATGAAAAGATAAAATTAAATTGAACAGAAATTTAAGATGTACAATAACTTTATTCAATCATGTTTATAGAAAACATGACTGCTTACATAAAACATTTTAAAAGATACTACCTATAAATTCCTAGAACTAATAACAATATCTCAGGTTTCTGTGACAGAAGAAAAGGTCTATTTCATTCTATATGTACAGCAATAATTAGAAAATAAAACTGCTATATTTCCAAAAGGATTAACATTAATATACTTAAGAATTAACATTAATTTAACTAAAGAACAGATTCTCTAAACAGTGTGCAAACATATTGCTTTAAAAATAAAATTTTAAATGACCTAAAAATTTGATAGATGGACCACATTCATGGATTAGAATGATGAATCATTGTCAAAATACCAAATATTACCAATTAAACTAACGTTGACATCCAAATGGAAACACAATTAGTCTTTTAATTAGTATAAACAAAAATATAATTTAAAATATAATTAAAATTGTGAAAAACCTAAATAATGCAACTAGAATTGAAAAAAACAAAGTATGAAAACGCATGCAATCTTGCTAGTAAAGCTCAGATAAAATAGCATTATTTATGAAGTTTCATAATACAGCAAGAGAACATAACATATATATATGCACATATATAAAATAGATAAATAAATAGACAGGAAGCAAGAGAGTGCCAGTTTCCTGGATGGTGCAAACGAATAAGCAGTCATCTACCAACCACAGAGCTGGGGGTTGGAATTCACCCAAAGTCTCTTCTGAAGACAAGTCATATGGTTCTTCCACAGAGCAGCTTGTCATTCAAACGATTAACTGTTCAGTGCTGTAACACTGCTATCTCTCCATGTCACTTATATCTAGGTATATAAACATATATATGCAACGATATTGTTGAATCTCAAAATATTATGCTAAGCAGAAGAAGGTAGGCAAAAACCCTGAACGTATTGTAATAAGTCAATTTCTAAAAGTTTCTAGGCAGTGATAAAAACGTACATGGTTCACATGAGAGCAATTGTCTATAATGCCTGGGGAATAACAGGAGGATAAGGCACGAGAAATCTCTGTGGGGTGAAAAAAGCCTGTCTTTCTGAGAAAGGTGGTTGCATCCACTTACACGCATGAGACTAGGGTACTTGAGGGTGTTCACAGCTTATCTCCACTCCTTGTCTGTCAGACTTCATCCTGTGGTTTCTTACATGTTGCAGTGTTGCTGCAGAGCACGTCACCGTCACTTCAAACACGAGCAGTCGCCCAAAGGGAACAGATTGCAGCGATGTCTCCAGATTGGGAACAGACAACCGAGAAGGCCTGGGCTCCCTATTTTGGACAAAGATGCCACTACAAGCCGAACACTGTGGAGACACTGCAAGCCGATGGGCCCCTCAAGTCCGAGGGCATGCACCCATGCCCGAGAGGAGATGGTTTCTTGGAGGGGAGTGACCAGGGTGATGTGCAGCAGCTAAAGCCTATGGGAGTGGAGTCGTTGGAGTCTTCATTTGCTGATGGGGCAGAACTCAAGGTACAGAGAAAGCTGCAAAAAAATCTTACAATGATTGGAATTTGGAATGTGTGGGGTATGAATTTAGGAAAATTGGAAGTGGTCAAAAATGAAATGGAACTCCTGAAGATCAATATCGTAGGCATTGGTGAGCTGAAATGGACTGGTATTGATCATTTTGAACCAGAAAATCATATGATTTAATATACCAGGGAAGACACAATCAAGAGGAAGTATGCAGCATTCAT
Source organism: Tenrec ecaudatus (assembly GCF_050624435.1). Lineage (NCBI taxonomy): Eukaryota > Metazoa > Chordata > Mammalia > Afrosoricida > Tenrecidae > Tenrec > Tenrec ecaudatus. Next base: position 173,916,597 of record NC_134531.1, on the reverse strand, counting down.
CGTCAGAAAGGATCTTGCTAAACTCACAATGCAGTACAAGACTATTTCTAATTAGAATATATTTATCCACCTTTAAGAAACGTCAATACAACTATTACTCAAATATATACACCAACCACAAAAGTTATTATGAAGAAATTGAACAGTTCTACCCACGACTTCAGTTGGAAACTGATCAACTAGGCAATCAAGATGCATTGATAGTTATTGGTGATTGGAATGTAAAAGTTGGAAACAAAGAGGAAGGAACACTAGTTGGAAATATGGACTTAGTGATAGAAATGAAGTGGGAGATTGCATGATAGAATTTTGCAAAACCAATTACATGTTCATAGCAAATACCATTTTTTCAACACAAATGGACTTCCCCAGATGCAATACACAAAATCAAGTGACTATATCTGTTGGAAGACCCCATGGAGAAGCTCAGTATCAGCAGCTAAAATCAGACCAGGGGCTGACTTGCTCATATGTAAGTTCAAGGTAAAGTTGAAGAAAATTGAATCAAGTAGACAGGAGCTAAAATATGACCTTGAGTATCTCCCAACTGAATTTCTAGAACATCTGAAGAACAAATTTAATTCATTGAACACCAATTACAGAAACCCTGATGATCTGTGAAGGGATATCAAGACCATAATTCATGAAAAAAGCAAAAGAAATCATTAAAAAGGCAAGAAAGAAGATCAAAATAGACGTCAGAAGAGACTCTGAAACTTGCTCTTAATCACAGAGGAGCTAGAAAAAATGGAAGAAAGGATAAATTCAAAAAGTTGAATAGAATATTTCAAAAGGCAGCTTGAGACCACAAAGCCAAATATTATATCCAAATGTGCAAGGACCTAGAATTAGAAAACCAAAAGGGAAGAACATGCTCAATATATCTGAAATGGAAAGAACTCAAGAAAAAATTCAAGCTTCGATTTTCTATTTTAAATGATTCTATGTGCAAAATATTGAATGATATAGGAAACATCAAGAGAAGATGGAAAAAATACACAGCGCCATTTTACCAAAAAGAACTAGTGGACATTCCATCATTTCAGAAGATAGCATACGAATAAGAACCAGTAGTAATGAAGGAAGAAATTCAGGCTACACTGAATGCATTAGCCAAAAACAAGGTTCCAGGAACTAAAGGGTTACCAAGTGAAATGTTGCAGCAAGCTGAAGACGCACTGGATACGCTCACTTGTCAATGCCAGGAAATTTGGCAGCCAGCTAAGTGGACAACTGTCTGGAAGAGAACGGAGAATCTTACTCCAAGATGCAATTAACAAAGTGGAGACACACTGACTGACAGAAAACACCACACCTAGCAATGACAGCGAGTAAAATTTAGACATAATTGTACATATAGATCTTTCTATGGTGTCTGGCAGCACACTGGTTACATGCTTGTCAGTAGTTCAAGCCCATCAACCTTTCCCTCCCTAGGGGGCAGCTGTACCCTGTCCTAGAAGGACAATATGTGTTGAAAGCTGTTATTAGCACATATCAAAACAAGTTCAAGCACATGCAATCTGCCTATAGAGCCAGTTCTCTTATCTATATCCCATTCATCTACATCTACCTCTCTGTATGTGGTTTTGGTTCTTGCAAAATTATACGTATCTTAATGTTTACCAACTCATCCTTTTTCTAATTGATAACTTGGTGACATCAATTTTACTGTGATGCTGTAAAAATTTCAAGTACATTTGATAATGTCTTTGATTTATTATTAATAAACTTCTTAGAGGAATTATCAAAATAGAATTTAAGGTCTTGTAAGTATATACATTTAAGCCTTTGTACTCTTAGACAACAGATATGGTACTTACTCCCCTTCTCTTTCACAAGCAGCTGGAAGAGTGTCTGCCACACCCTTTATTCTCATTGGATATTTGTTGCAATCTGAATGTTGTACCTTATAAAGTTCCTCCAGAAACATTGTGTAAACATATATTACAACTCAAGTATATGAGTGACAACTTGATTATTAAAAAAAATCACAGGATATTATCATGTTTTAAAGTAAAAAAAAATGTCTGAATTTCTAATTCATTTCCAACATTTGCAAGTGTGACCCATGATATAAAAGTTTGATCAAAGCCTTGAGGATGATGTTCCTGATTCGAGCAGCCAGTCCACAGAGAGAACCACATGGCCAGCCCCACTGTGAGACATGATGCCCCTCACTGACCCAATGCCCTACAGTGGACAACACCTGAGACAGTGTGGGAATTGCACCCAATCTGATCCCGCCACACTGAGGCAAAACACTAAGGGGGTGCAGCGGAACAGCAAGGGAATGGAGCGGCGAGGTCCCAGGAAATGCTGAAGGTGGACTTTGGGTCCAGGGCATGGTGCCCCAACAGACTGGACAGGAAAACACTCCTAAAGGCCAGCAAATGATCTTTGAGCTAACTACAAGCTTTTATTTTTTGTTGTGTTTTTTTTTTTCATTGGTTTGTTGTATATTGTTACGTGGTTTTGCTCTGTCTTGTTTTTGTGCCTGTTATTAGCTCCGCAGGTCTGTCTAAATAAGATAATCTGAATGAACAATCTGGAGAAGAAAATAATGGGACTGACAGTTCCGTGGGAGACATGGGAGAGGGGGAGGGCGGGGGAAGGAAGTGGTGTTAACAAACCCAGGGACAAGAGAACAAGTGATCTACATTGGTGGTGAGGAGGTTGTGGGAGGCCTGGTAGGGCATGATCAAGGGTAATGTAACCAAGGGGAATTGCTGAAACCCTGGTGAGGCCTGAGCATGATAGTGGGACAGCAGGAAAGTCAAGGGAAATAAAGGAAAGAGCTGAGAGGCAAAGGGAATTTATAGAGGTCTAGATAAAGTCATGTACATATGCAAATACTTTATGTATGAAGAAAGAGAAATAAATCTATATGCATATATTTATAGGTTTAGTATTAAGGTAGCAGAAGGATACTGGGCCTCCACTCAAGTACTCCCTCAATGCAAGAATTCTTTCTTCTATTTTATGGGCATTCTATGATGCTCACCTTCCTGACATAATCGCTGAAGACAAAGCGGGTGAATAAGCAAATATGGTGAAGAAAGTTGATGGTGCCCGGCTATCAAAAGATATAGTGTTGGGGTCTTAAAAGCTTGAAGATAAACAAGCGGCCATCTAACTCAGAGCAACAAAGTCCACAGGTAAGAAGCACACCAGCCTGTGCAATCATGAGGTGTCAAAAGGATCGGGTATCGGGCAACATCAGAAACAAAAATTTTACCATAGTGAATGAGGGAGGGAGGGAGTCCAGAGTGGAGACCCAAAGCCCATTTGTAGGCCACTGGAGATCCCCTGGCATAAAGGTATCAAAAAGGACACAAGCGAGTCAGGGTGCGATGTAGCAACGATGAAAAATACAACTTTCCTCTAGTTCCTAAATGCTTCCTCCCCTTCCACCCCTCACTATCATGGACCCAATTCTACCTTGCAAGTCTGGCTAGACCAGAGGATGCACACTGGTGTAGATAGGAACTGGAAACACAGGGAATACTGGGCAGATGATCCCTTCAGGACCAGTGGTACTATACCAGGAGGATAGAGGGAAGGTGGGTTGGAAAGGGGGAATCAATTACAAGGATCTACATGTGACCTCCTCCCTGGGGGATGGACAACAGAACAGTAGGTGAAGGGAGACGTCGGGCAGGGAAAGATATGACAAAATAATAATTTATAAATTATCAAGGATTCATGAGGGAGGGGGGAGCGGAGAGGGAGGTGGAAAAATGAGGACCTGATGCCAGGGGCCTAAGTGGAGAGCAAATGTTTTGAGAATGATGTGGACAATGAATGTACAAATGTGCTTTACACAATTGATGCATGTGTGGATTGTGATAAGAGTTGTATGAGCCCCTGAAAAAGGATTTAAAAAAGTTTGATCAATGCCGTGGTCTGCTTTATAATGATTTTAAAGTGTCTCATGCAATCATTACAAAGTCTGAAAACTTTCCCTATCTTATGTTCCTCATTGCTTTTGACATGCATCCCAGAGACTTTCTCTTAAATATTTCCTAGCATGTGAGTGTCATTTGACTTGATTATGTAAATGAATCGAATGGGTGGGAAAAATAAAATCAGCACTATAGTATGAATTACCTCCATGTGGTTTCAAACTAAGAACTCTGGTTTCACACTGGCTAAGCATTTGGTTTTTAAAAGGTTGAGGTTTTGAACCCAACTGCCATGCCACAGGAGACTATGTGACCATACGCTTCCATGAAGACTACTGCTTAGAAATTCAATGGAGCTATTCTACTCCGTTGTACAGGGTCACTATGAGTCAGATTCAATTTAACGATAACAGATTGTTATCTAGCACAGAAGCAACAAAACCCATATGGAAGAAGTACACCAGCCTGTGTGATCAGGAAGTATCTACAGCATCAGGTATCAGGCATCAGAAGACCCCATACAAGCATACCGCTGCAAATGAGTAGGGGCGGAGGGGAGACCCAAAAACCATTTGCAGACAATTGGAAACCCCCTTACAGAAGGATCACAGGAAGTGACGAATCAGTCAGAGTGCAGCATAGCACCAGTGAAGCACACACCATTCCTCTAGTTCTTTAATGCACCTGGCCCCCACACTATCACGACCCCAGTTCTAACTTACAAACCTGGCTAGACCAGAGTATGTACACTGGTACAGATAAGATCTCTTGATATAAGGAATCCAGAACAGATAAATCCCCCAGGAGGAGTAATGAGAGTAGAGATACCTTGAGGGTAGGGGGAAGGTGGGTGGAGAAGGGGGAGAAAGAAGGAACCAGCGGAGAGGATAGATGTATAACCCCAAGGGAGGGAGCAGTTGGTATAAGATATGAAAACAATAATAATTTATAATTTCTCAAAGGGCCATAATTGTGGGAAGAGGGGAGGGAGAAAGAAAGAATATGTTTTGAGAATGATGAGGACAACAAATGTACAAATATGCTTGGTACAATAGATGTATGGATTGTTATAAGAGTTGTAAGAGCCAACAAGAGAATGATTTCTTAAAAATAATAATAACAATATCTTTAGGTAACCACCAAGGAGGATTTTAACCCTCAGTGAAAAGAAGAGAGAGATGAAAATGACAGCAAATTATTTTAGGGATAATTTAGATCATTATTGGAAGAGGTTTTAACTGATTTCCTTTTTGTAAAAATTCAGTTGAAATTTGAACCACTTCTTAAAGGATGTGTTTTTGTTTATTTTAAAGTAAACAAAATCACTGGAAACATCCAATTTATTTGACATGATGTATTTCAACAGCAAACAAAAAAGAAAATAAACCAAAATGTGAAACAGCAAAAGCATATAGATAATTTCTTTTTCAAAAAATGCCGGTTATTTTCTTTAGGAAACTAATTTTCAATACCTCAAATTAATATTTACCACAAAAATCTGGCCAAGTTTAGAGAAAATAGATTTAAGAATTTGGCTGTTATTGTCAAGAAATGATAAGTTCCAGCATAGATTATTTATCCACATTTTAAGTCTTCTCATAAACTTTACTTGCTTAACTGACAGTTATAAATATAATTTACATTTGTCTCCTCTACATATGTACTAATAATTCTATTATTAGTAGTGTACTAATTAACACATAATAATTATATAGCCTGAATTAGTAGAGTTGTGTGTATTAAATAATTTACTATACCTAAAGCATTTACATAATACTCAATAAATATAATCCATTATTTTGATATTATCCAAAGTCTGCATTTATAAATACTATTTACCTATAGTTTGGTAATTACCAAAGGTCAGGTATCGATCTATGCTTCCATCAAACACATGTTTATTAAACCTATTTCTCTCCCTTGATAAGCTTACGGTTTTGTGAAAAGAATTGTGTCTGTGTATCAATCTGACTCTTACGAGGTGCGCTCTTTCAAATCACTCAGAATAAAAGCTAATACAATAACTACAATGCTTAGGTTCTCAAAATTTCTTTCCCACAAATGAATTTTTGTAATTGACTTCAAACATCTCTGAAGACTCACTCTTATTCCTTCCACATGAACTCCTGAGTATATGTCACAGAATATAGCACACCAGATAATACATAAATAGGTATTTGCAATTAAAATGTGCAGCTCAACTTCACATGAAATTCTTAGCACTGTCCAATGTAAAGTGTTTCCTGCTGTAAGTTTAAAATTTGTTTCAGAATAGGAAAACTGAAAATGTAAGGGGGGGGACCTAATTGACCTTTCGCTTTCTTTTAGTCTATACCCTTGAGCTTGCCTGAACACATGCAAGCATACAGGTACACACTACACAGACAGACATATTCATGCACTCACACTTAGCCTGGAGATTTTTTTAGCAAGATTTTTAAAATAGGAAAGCAAAACAAATCATTTGACTAGCTCATTTCAATCTATTGTCAGGGTTTTAGAGCATAATTATTGTATTTTTCATTTGGGATGCACTATTGGCGGTTTCTTGAAATTTTCCATGGAGGATTAACAAAACCAGGTTTTTAGTGTACATTATGTGTCTGGGTAGCGGTGATAACTCCTTCAATTTTGCCTGTTAAGGTTGACCTCAGTATTTTTGTACTCATCAGAAGCCTTTTACAATGGAATTATGTCAAGATGGACCACAGCCAGCCCTTTATTCTGGAAGCCACATCTGAGTCATGGAAAACACACATAATTTTGTTGTCAAGAACTAAAGAGCAGGCTGTTTGCACCACAGTCCCACTTCTCCCTCTATCACCAGAACGTTCTAGTGACGGCGTCGTTCCTTGAGGATGCTTTATCCAGAGTTACATAGAGACCCTTATGTCCCCCCAAACTCTCCAAAGAATGCATTTCACACTGTTCAAATAGCTCCCTTGGATTTTATTACTCATGCAGCTGAAAATGTGGGAATACTTTCTGCAATGGTGTTTCACTCAACAAAGACTGATAACACTCTAACAAAACTTCAATAAAGTCCTCACCATTGGCTCTTTAATATCGTTTAATTTCATATGCTGGAATTGGGTGATAGACTGTGAAAATAGTTCTCAGTTATATAAGATATAATCACTCCTTTTGTTGACTGATATTAAAGAAAGTATAAGCTAGATAGATCAAGATATATATTTTTAAATATACTTCTCTAATGGCAATATAGTGAGGCAAAAGAAGGGGATACTAAAAAAGTATTTACCACTGTATAAAACTTTAACATGATTTCTATAGAGGATAAAACAAAATCATGTGGCTGAACAATTGTTTAATGAATAAAATTAGATGTAAGAAACTTAAGGGATACAGCAAAGTAATAATAAAAATAGTTCAGTTAGATAATGAACAACACTAGTATCAGAACTGATGGCAAATAAAACACTTTGAATATCATGAAAGAGGAAAGTTTCCTCAATGGATAAATTGATAGCATATTATGAACTTTTCTGGTTGTTAATGTTGAAAATGTAGATCTTTTGAATGGCTACTGTTGATGGTGTTGTGTAGGTGCCTTCCAATTAGTTCTGATTCACTACCCTTCCGTGTGATTCCCTCAAAATTAGCATTTTGCTTGAAGACATTGTTGCAGCCACTGTCTCGATCCATCTAGTTGATGGTCATCCTCTTTTTTATTGACCTCCCTCTTTGGCAAGCATGGTATCCTTTCTCAGGGACTGACCACTTCTGAAAACATGTCCAAAGTATGTGAGGTGAAGTCTTGTTGTCCACATTTCTAAGGCATATCCTTGTTGTGCTTCTTCCAAGACATATATGTTTGTTCTCCTGGAAAACCAGAAATCTATTGATACCTTCTGCCAACACCTTAATTCAAACGAATCAAGGATTCTTCTGTAGTCTTTATTCATTTTCCATTTTTCACATGCTTATAAGGTGACTTAAAATATCTCAGTTTGAATCAAATACACCATATACTTCAAAGTGACATCCATGCTCGCCAAAATTTTAAAAAAAATTCAAATAACTAGCCTATATGTGTTAGGCTGGGCTAACTAGAAAAACAAATCCAGTAACACTCATATATGTGTAAGAAAGAGCTTTACATGAAGAAGCAATTATATATCAAGAAAACATCCCATCCCAGTCCAGATCAAGTTCATATATCCAATGCTAGTCCATAAGTCTCTCTTCAGACTCATTAAATGATGCAGAGTACAGGAAGTCACAGGCTGGTAGATACAAAGTTGTATGGATCCCATGACAGTAGGCACATCACCCTGGTTCTGACAGCCATCGGGATCAGCCAGCAGGAAGGTGAAGGCCGAGATAAAAGGGGAGATTTCAGGGCACTCCTAATGAAGAGGCCATGCCCACAAGAAGGCATCATCGCTCTGTGACCTGATTGACAGGTTGAATACCACCGCTATAATTCTAGATATCTTCAAGTTGACAAGAAATTATGTAACTACCACACTATATTTACAAACACATTATAAATAAATTCCTAAGTCATGACCTGATACAAAATATTATCACCTATCTGAAATCTCCCTGAAAATTGATGTTTTGGGGACCTAATTCTAAATATATATATAGGTAACATATGCGTTCAATGGTGAAATAAAATGCTGTTCTTAGCAGCCCTATGCACAACGGAATGAGCCACTACCCTTTCCATGCCATTGTCACAACTCTTGAAACTGAGGTGGGATTTTAAAATAAACTGAAGGAAATATTTTTTGGAAAACAGAGTAAGCCTTCCAAAAATCTTCTCCTCTATAAAATCAATAAGAACAACTCACAATCCTTGAAATTAACCAAAGGTCTGAAATAATCCAAGAATAGTTTATGCATGGGGGAAACCACAACAAACAAATCTCAAAGAAGTGAAATATTTGGTGCATTTTAACATTTCCTCTTTCACCCCCTCTCCCAAACTCCTGAGTAAATAAAATAAAGAACAACAATGTAAACAAATAATTAATACCCTCTTATAATAAGGGTTGAAGACTTAAATCTACTCAGAGGCACTTTAGAAGATTCAGTTGTCTATTTCCCAGAAATCAGCCATTTAAATCCCTATGCAGTATATTTCTATTGTGACACACATAAAGAACACATACTTTAAGAGACAAGTCCACAGTAACTGCTTAATGGTGAGCAGATACTTAAGAAGGTAAAACAAGTTTGAAGCTTCCCAAAAAAGGTCCCACTCCCATCCCCTTCCAGAAGTGTCGGGGGGAGGGGACGAGCTAGTCAGGGTGCAGTATAGCAACAATGAAACATACAACTTTCCTCTAGTTCTTTAATGCTTCCTCACCCCCAACCCACACCCACCCACCCACTATCATGATCCCAATTCTACCTTGCAAGTCTGGCTAGACCAGAGGATGTACACTGGTACATATAGGAACTGGAAACACCAGGAATCCACAACAGAATAACCTCTCAGGACCTTTAATGAGAGAAGAGATGCCAGGGAGGGCAGAGGAAGGTGGAGGGACAAAGGGGAAACCTATCACAGGATATACATATAACCCCCTCCCTGGAGGATAGACAAGAGAAAAGTGGGTGAAGGGAGATGTCGGACAGTGTAAGATATGATAAAATAATAATAATTTATAAATTATCAAAGGTTTGTGAGATGGGAGTCGGGGAGGGAGGGGAAAAATGAGGAGCTGGTAACAAGGGTTCAAGTAGAAAGAAAATGTTTGAAGAATGATGATGGCAACAAATTTACAAATGTACTTGATACAATGGATGTGTGTATGGATTGTGATAAGAGTCGTAGTAGCCCCCATTAAAATTATTTTTTTTAAATGTCCCTTTGGCAAATAATTAGAACTATTTAACCTGATGGAAAATTCTCTTTACAAGCCTCATCATGGGACTTTCCCTTATTGATCTGATTTAGATTTTACTCAATGGAAAACAAAAATTGTTGTCACAAACTTGCAGCAGCATTTTTAACATTGCTGCTACTAGCAATTACTAATACCATTTAGAATGAAAACACACTGACAAATGCTTAAAAGTAAAATCTAGGGTATGAGATGAATTTCTCCAATATATGCCAGAAAACCTAGGTTCAGAAATGTGTACAGGAAAAAGGCTTTGATAACTGATCTTTGTCTGATTTTGAGACCTTATACCAATTAAAAAGGAGCCCTGATTTTACAGTGGGTTTATGTGTTGAGCTGTTAATCAAGAGGTCCATGGTTCAAATCCTTCAGAGAAAAATCTTCTGTAAAGATCTATAGCTTCAAAAACTCTGTGCATCAATTTTAATTTGTCCTATAAAGACACTATGAGTTGGAATAAAGAGTTCTTTGAATGTGAAAATTATTAACACATAGAGCTATTATAACTGAGCTTAGAGATTTGTGGCATACATTAATTCTGCAGATCCGTTTCTAGAACAGTAATCAGTGAAAACCCTATGAAGCACAGCTTTACTCTGACATACACATGGGTTTGCCAAAAATCAGTGATAACTGGATGGAAACGAGTCACTGAAAACAAGTAGTGAAGTGAGGGGGCCTGTAAACTATAGAAACATTGAAGGCATCCACTAACATGCAAGAAGGCAGTTAATAATGTGAGAATAATTGGTTAAACTCACTTAAGAAAATAAAAATTCTCTGGGCAACCATTGGGTAAGCATAATACTAATAGAGCAGAAATTTCAGTAGCCACATATTATTAATGAAAACATAAGTGAATGAATTCTTTGCAGCATTAACAAGTATTTAAATAAAAGCAGGAGTAATCATAAGCTGCAACAAAACCTGCAACAAAACCTGAAAAACCTGATTTCCAGTATTGCCAAATTGTATTAAAATATTTGAGTTATATCTAATATGTACATACAAACAATGGAAATATATAGACCATACTCAAATCAATAAAAGATGTCCCTTTGGAAGCACAGATTATAAACTTAGAAGAAATAGGCAAGACTCACCAGTATAATTAAATTCAAGGGGCTAAAGGAAGTCATGTCTAAAGAATTAGAATAACTCATGGGATCCTGTTTACAAACAGATACTATAAAAAGTAATAGAATTTTGAAAAGAAAAAATAAATTGTAAAACTGAAAAGCACAATAACTAAAATGAAAAATAGAGGGTTAAAAAATAAGGAAGTATAAAGAGATCAACTGAAATAATTCAATCTGAAAGAGAAAAAAAGAATAAAAATTTAACAGAGCCTCATATGTGTGAGGTGACACCAAGTAAACTCAGCATACAGAAGATTATAATCTCTGAAGAGCTAAGAAATAGAGAAGAAATAATATTTGAAGATATAGTAGTTGAAACTTGACAAATTTGATTGGGGAAAAAATCCTCAAAATGTAATATATCCATCAAAAAAACCTCAATAAGCACTAAGTAGGAAACATTCTAGGGTATTTACTAAAGAAATGTCATAGTTACACTAGGAAAGGCAGAAACAGGGAATCTCAAGAAGAAAAGAAAAAATGAAAATCAGGTATACATTTTCAATGAAATAAGCAACTGATTTTATATCAGAAACCATCAGAACTAGAAGACAGTGAATGGACATATTCAAAAATTTTAAGAAAACACTGGCAAGAATTAGTTCTGTATCTAGCAGGAGCACTTTTCCAAAAGAGAAAGAAACAAGACATTCCTAGGTAAACAAATAGTGAGAAAATCCATATAGCCAACATGTTCTATAAGAAATTGTATGTATCAATTTATTTATCGATTTATGGATGTATCCATTTATTTATTTATTTACTTATTTATTCATAGTGCAGCTGAATTAATTTTTTCTTGCACACATGTATGAGGTATCCTCCTTTAAAATACTTTGTTAGAATATTCTTCACATATAATACAATTTAATAGTTCAATTATATTAAGAATATTTGTGAAATCATCGCCCACCACAGTCAAGAGCAGTATTTATTGTACTCATTGTTGTTAGCTCACCATTCCCTCATTTCCTGCCCTGATATGGACCTAAGCAATTTTCTATCCAATGACTATCTGTACAGTTCTACCTATCCTGAGACTCAGGCTACAGATAATCATAGAAATAAACAAACAGGAAGCAAACCCACAATAAAAGAAACAAAAAACTCAACCACAAGGACTAGACATTGAAAAACCTCATTCAAAAGGAAAGTATAAAACATTAAAAACTGGAACATATTTAAAATTAGTTAAAAGAGAAATCAAATGATAAAATCTTAGATTGTAATTTAACTACATCTACCAATATTGATTTGACAATTGTCTAATCTGATAAAAATGCTATTTACATTTCCGGACAATCATCAGAGGATGTTCATCTAAGGCATTTGGGAAACCTGAAAAGATATTTTGGGCTTCCACTATCATTCAGAGTGTTCTGAAAACTGATACCAATCAATCTTTTGGATTTGGATTTTGCTGTTTACAATTCTTGGCTCACAGAAGTTAGTGGGCTTCTGCCATGTGGATGTTTGATACCTTATTTAGATGGCTGCTTGTTTAAAGACAAGCCTGTAAGACAGGAGATCACTCTCTGGTTTGTTCATCATGCTTTGCCTATAAGCAATTTTAAACATATTCACTCAAAAGTAAAATGACATTACACAGTACTCAATTATAATTGAAAAAATAAATCACATCACAAATTCAATGGCAAAGGTACATATAAAAGTATAAATACTCCCTGTGTGCTCACCTCTCCAATACAATCGTTTAAGACAAAAGGGTATATAAGCAAATGTGGTGAAGAGCGCTGATGGTACACGACTATCAAAAGATATAACACCTGGGTTCTTAAAGGATTGAAGGTTAACAAGCGGCCATCTAGCTCAGATGCAACAAAGCCCACATGGAAGAAGCACACCAACCTATGTGATTACAAAGTGTCAACGGGATTAGGTATGAGGCATCAAAGAACAAAACTTATCGTTGTGTGCTCACTTCCTCTATATGATCACTGAAGACAAATGGGAGCATAAGTAAATGTGGTGAAGAAAGCTGATGGTGCCCAGCTATCAAAAGATATAGTGTCTGGGTTCTTAAAGACTTGAAGGTAAACAAGCAGCTATCTAGCTCAGAAGCAACAAAGCCCACATGGAAGAAGCACATCAGCCTGTGTGATCATGAGGTGTCAAAGAGATGAGGTATCAGGCATCAAAGAACAAAAATCAAATCATTGTGAATGAGAAGTGCAGAGTGGGGAGCCAAAGGCCTTTTGTGAGCAATGCCATCCCCTTAGAGGGTCTCGGGGAGGAGATGAGCTGGTCAGGGGGTAGTGTAGCAACAATGAAACACAACTTTCCTCTAATTCTTAAATGCTTCCATACCCACCCCCGCCCCCACTACCATGATCCCAATTCTACCTTACAAATCCAGCTGGACCAGAGATGGATGTTTGTACAGATGGGAACTGGAAACACAGGCAATACAGGACAGATGAACCCTTCAGGTCCAGTAGTGAGAGGGGCGATACCAGGAGGGTGGAGGGAAGGTGGTGTAGAGAGGGGAAACCGACTATAAGGATCTACATATAACCTCCTCTCTGGAGGTCGATCAACAGATAAGTGGGTGAAGGGAGACATTGGACACTGTAAGATATGACAAAATAATAATGACTTGTAAATTATTAAGGGTTCATGAGGGAGGGGATAAAGGAGAAAGAGGGGAAAAAATGAGGAGCTGATGCCAGGGGCTCAAGTGGAAAGCAGATGTTATGAGAATGATGATGGCAACAAATGTGCAAATGTGCTTGACACATGGATGTATGTATAGATTGTGATAAGCCTTGTACAAGCCCCCGATAAAATGATTTTTTTTAAATATCCACTGAAACCATATCACTGTGTCCCAAAGTTTTTGATATGTTGTGTTATCATTCTCATTTGTTTCATGTAATTTCTTAATTTCAACCCTTATTTGGTCTATTACTAAGTCATTTTTAAGTAGTATGTTGTTTATTTTCTATTTTTTTGTGTTCATGTTCCTGTTCTTGCTATCATTGATTTCCAGTCTTATAGCACTTTCAACTGAGAAAATGCATTGTAAGATCTCACTGTGTTTTAATTTGTTAAGACTTGCTTTGTAACCAAATATATTATCTATTTTAGGGTATGTACTGTGTGCATTGGAGAAGAATGTATACTGTGTTTTTATTGGGTGGAATGCTCTGTATATGTCCAGGAGGTCATGTTGATTGATTGTCTAGTTTAGCTCTCCTATTTATTTGTTGAATTATTTTCCCAATGATATGTCTTCCCATGAGAATCATGTACTGATCTGTTCTACAAAAATTGTCAAGCTATTGATTTCTCTCTTCAACTCTTAGGAATTGGTTAATGTAGATCAAGGATCTTTCATTGGTATGTATATGTTAATCGTGGTTATATGTTCTTGAATTATGAATCTTTTAATCAATATGTCCTGTCTACCTTTGTCTCTCATTATGTTAGTCGTCTGAAAGTCAATTTTGTCGGAGACTCATATTAAACTGCTGCCTTTTTATGGTTGCCATTGGATTGGTAGATTTTTTTCTGTCCTTCAATTTTCCGTCAATTATTTTTGTTGAGTTTAAGGTGCATTTCTTGTAGGCAACATATAGATAGTTCTTTTTATGTGATCCAGTCTGTTCTGTACTGTCTTTTTAAAGGTACAATTAATACATTGAGTGTTGTTATTCAATATTATTATTAATATATGTGAGTTTGTTGCTGACATTTTGCTCTTTATGTGTCTGGTGTCATTAACCTGCGGATTTATCAATGCCTTTGTTCTGTGTTGTTTTAAATGTTGTATCCATTTACTTATTTCTGGCTGTACTCTCCTGTATGATGCTTTCAGATTTGTCTTCTAATGTTGTGGAATCTCTCTTCGTCGTGATTTAGTTATAATTTTTTAAATGCCAGTCTTGTTTTTATAAATTGTTTTATTTTTTTCCTTGTTTAGAAATGCCTGTTTTCCCTCATTTTCAGTGGATACATTTTCTGGATATCAGATTCTTGATTGGCAGAATTTCATGTATTTTACTCCACTGCATGCTTGCTGCTAATTTCTGCTGAGAAATCTGAATTTATCCTCATCAGTTTTCAATTCTAGGCGACTCTTTTTTTTCTAGTTGCCATCAGTATTCTCTGCTTCTCGTTGTTGGAGCGTTTGTCTATGACATGTGCAAATGTTTTCTTCTGAAGGCTTGTATTTGGAGTTCCCTCAGCTTCTCTCCTCCTCTGTGGTCCTGATGAAAATTTCTTCCATGAATTCTAATACTATTTTTCTCTGTAGATTTTTTTTCTTGCTTTTGGATCCCAATGAGACTTTGATTCTTTCTCTTGAGAATGTCCCAAATCATTCTCAGATTTCATTGGATTCTTTCACTCTTTTTGTTTGATAATTTCTCTTAGCTGTTGTCAGAGTGATTGTCGTTGAGTTTACTGATTCTGTTTTCTTTTTCTTCCATTCTTTTCCTCAGGTCTATAACATTGATCCTTAATTCTATGATCCCATTATTTCTCTTCTGTAATTCCTTTTGTTGTAAGGACTATTTTTTTTAGCTTTTTCAATTGTTTTCCTGAGTATTCCCATGTTTATTGAAGGGAACTAAACACCGTTATTTAACTTCTGTTTAAGGTAATACCAGGTCCTCTTTTTCAGAGTATTTCACTGGGCTTGGGTGATTTTGGGTGGTTATTTTGTTTGTTTGTTTTCTTTGATTTGTGAGGGAGGGTACAGTTGGTTGATCTTTTCATGATATTGTGGTATACCTGTTAGTGATGTGTAGCTGTTGATTGTGTATATTTATTTAGCTCTTTTGGGTTAAATAAGAAAGTTTAACTATATCAGGAAATCATATGTTGGGTAAATGAAGAAAAAGGGAGAGAAATGGGTAAAAGGAGAATATGAGGGGTAAGAGAGTTAAGGTTTATTGTGCCAACAGGCCAATGAACACTTGTGGGATTAATTGAAGGGCAGAGAAATAAATGGCTCTGTGAGTCTTGCCTTTCTTGTCTCTTGCTCTTTGGTGATCAGACCAATTTGAAGCTGCCTTCTTTGTTCTGTGCCTCAATTTCCAAGAAACACTGCCTGTGGGACACCTAACCCGTGGAGTATGGTGTTGTAATTTGAGGTTCCTTCAAGGCCTGCTTCACCACACTGCTGGAATATACCTCTCGAGCTGGGGACTATCAGATGCTGTCATCTGGCTGACTGCTGCTGTTTTCTGCCTTTGCCCTGATAGCCTGAATTGCTCTACAGAGTGCTACCCAGCGGCCCTCAAGACTTGAAGGACTGCCAGTGTATTAGCTGTCTCACAGAAGTGAGTTGCACTGAGCCATTTGTATTGCTTCATAAACTAACTGTTTATTTCTTATGTTATCTATCTATATAAATATATGTAACATTATTAGTGTCCTGGTTTTGTTTCTCTAGAGAACCCTGTCTAACATAAGTGGGAAGAAGAGTATGAGTGGGGAATAAGAGGAGGAAGAGCAGTAATAAAGTATAAGCAATAGTAATAATAAGAGATCTTCTGGATAGACCAAAGATATTGTATGACAGTGGAAAAATATGTTTTAACCAGTGTAATAGGACTTAATAATTAACATGGAAGTATATTTTATGGGAGGAGAAGAGAAGGAGATAATGAGTGTGGTAGGAGAAGATTCTAAGCAGATAATCAACCCAGGTGAATAGGATGTGTGTCTGTATATGTATATATACACACACATATGCATAATCTGTATATATATATATACTTGTGTGTATGTATATACATATAAATACATATATATGAAGTAGAAGTGAAGCAGGGAAGAGGAAAGAAATGAAAATAGAGAGGGAAGGAAAAAGCAATAAAGGAAGAAATATGCTAGCAGAAAGAGGGCATGGTTGGGGTATAGGTTATGAATTATGTTGCCATGGCAATGTTAACATGGGTAGGAATGTAAGGCTTGGAAAAGAAACGTGCGTCAGATAGGGACACTGAGGGAGATGAGGTTAAGAAAACCAAGAGGACTTAACAAAAGAGCAAATATCATTGCTTTGACAATGAGAATGTCTGCCCCCGACTTTCCACAGAATCCACTCTCCACAAAAGGCTCCCAGAGGTCAGCATGTTGAGCAGCTAGGCTGGATGAATTGAGATGGGGTTTGGGACCAATTTGCTCTTGCTGGGGGAGGGACGGCACCGAAGCAGCTCAAGTTGCTTGTCAGAGGTTAATGGGAGTCAGTTTCACTCTGGTGGTTTTGCTAACTCCAACTTAAAAGAAAATAATTTTGTTTGTGTAGATGTGGTTTGCCTGTGTCTGCCTGGAAGCCATGCATCACTGCAGGGGAATGGGACTGTACAAGGAGAAGGTGGGAAGGTCAAAAGGCATGTAGATTAATTTATAATAAAATAAAAGTAGAATTAAAAAGACTAGAAGCTAAATCTAAGCCAATGGGTTGGGTGAGGCTCTCCACTTCCTTGGCTATGAGAGCGCCTGTGCATTGCTGCCAGGAAGAAAGGAATTGAAGGACAACTAGAAGAACTTGGCAAAATGGCAAAAATACAAAACCATGTTGCGTGGCCTGTGAGAAAGTCTGCTGCTTTGTGACAACATGGAACACCCTCTCCCAAGGATTTCCAGGATCGGTGAGGCTGGAGGTTTCAAGTTGCCCCTTCCAGTTTCAAGAAGCAAGAATGACCTCTCTGAGACTTCCTGAGCAAATCTTGTGATTGCCATCTGTTAGCCACCTCTCAAGATCTGATAAACTAGAACTCTTAACATGACATAGCTAAGTCCTACACACACACCTTCTCTGTATTAATCTCAAACTCCTTCTATAATTGCTTCTTTTCCTCCAACATATTGAAACTTAATAGTGAACACATTAACTTTCACATCACACTGCCCTAGAAGCTACGCCTTCACACATGCAGCTCTCTTTCAAAATATATTAGCCTGGATAACTTTTCTGCACTACATAGATATCAACTTAAATATGTTTATCTTTTATATTTTAGTGTATTTGTTCTAACATTTTATTGTGGTTTGTATAAAATTTTATAGACATAATTAATCTCCCATTAAGAAATGATATATCTTTGGGTGTGTGTGTGTGTGACATTAATTGCTATGATGAAGTGAAAATTAATTGGTGAGGCTCTACTATGCAGTCTTTGTAATTCCCACAAAATGATTGAGTTGTTGTAGTTGTTATCAAACTATGCTGTTGAGTGCCTTGGTCTTTTGTGTTGCCTCTGTGCCAAATATAATGCCTTTTTCACACAGTTGAATATCTTGACATAATGAACAAAACACAGGTAAACATATTCTCGTATTCTCTGTTACCAGTCAAGAGCCATCTAAAATTGACAATAATATCCCTTGTTCCACATTCTCTTGTGAATTTATCCTGAACCTCTGGCATCTCCCAATGAATGTACTGCTACAACTTTTGCTGGGTAATCTTCAGCAAAATTTTACTTGCATGTAATACAAATGATCTTGTTTTATAATTTGAGCATTCTGTTGAATCACCTTTCTTTGGAATAGGTACAAGTCTGGATTTCTTCTAGTAAATTGGCCAAATATTTGTCTTCTACATTTTTTATCATGGGCAAGTGAGTGCTTCCAGTGATTTGTCAGCTTGTTGAAATATCTTAATTGGTATTCAGTCCTTTCCTAGAGCCTAATTTTTGGCTAGTATTTTCAGGGTAGCTTGGATTTCTTACTTCACTACTGTTGCTTACTGTGTACATGCTACCTCTTAAATTGGTTGAATATTGACTAGTTATTCTAGGTACAGTGACTGTATTTTTTTCATCTTCTTTTGGCGCTTCCTGCATCATTCCATATTTTCCCATTGAATTTTTCAACATTGCAACTCAAGGCTTTCTTTTTTTTCTTCAGTGTTTTCAGTTTGAGATATGCTGAGTGTCTTTTTCCTTTTTGGTTTTTCTAATCCTTAGTGTTTGCATACTTCATTATTGTATTTTACTTTGCCTTTTATAGCCATCCTTTGAAATCTTCAGTTCAGTTCTTCATCCTTTTTGTTCAGGACTAAATCCTTTTTTACCATTTTCCTTAGCTATTCTACAATTAAGAGGGATCATGAAAATATAGCATAAAGAAGTCTAACTTGGGGATTGATCCGTTTTACTGTTTCATTGTGTGTGAGAGTGAGCCATCTCAGAAGCAAAGAACATTTAAAATCCTCCCTTATGAGACACTGCAGGGAAACAGTGTCCGGACTGAGGCATAGAGTTGAGCAGACTTCCTTCCAATTGAGGCAGAGGCCAAGGGACTGTGTGACTGAGAGTCCTGTGACCATACACATATGCCAATTAGCATGCCTCTAAGAAGGATTATGAACAAAAGATGTCTATCATTACCATTATGGAACCTTTATTTTCCCTATTAACCCTCCCTAATCAACAGAATGATGTGTGCCTCTCTACATTGCGGTAATATTTTAGATGTCAAAACATAATCCCTCCTGATCCAGAGTTGAACCTTGTTACTTCCTTCATATACCATTTACTATAAGTATGGTGATCAATACATTAAAAGACATAATGTGTTAGATAAATATGCTGCACAATACCTCTATATAGTATTGAAGAGAAGGGATTTTTTTATTACTATAGTGTACCTGATCCAAGCCACAGTATTCTCCATTGCTTCACATGCTATGGAAGTTGCATGTTGATTAAGGAAGACTGAAGAAGAATTGATGCGTTTCAATTGTGGTGTTGGAGAAAAATCTTGAAAGTAACATGGACTGCTAAAAGTTCACATCAATTTTAGAAGAAGTAAGGCCAGACTTCTTAGAGGTAAGGAAGGCAAGACTTTGTCTTACATATTTTGAACATACGAGGGGGTAACCCCCCAAAAATAAAATGGAGGTCATTTTTAAAGCTATGTATGCAAACTTTTTACCAAACAACCTATCACCTTCAAAGTACTGTCCAATATTTTAATACATTTGTCAAATAGGCAATTCTATTCTTGGAAGCATTTTTTCCCAACTCATCTGTCTGGATGGCCGACAGCATCCCCTCATTTTTTCTTCACCTCTTCTACATTATCAAGTGGTGTCCTTTCATGCCCCCTCTCCATTCACAGAAACAAAGAGAAGTCACACAGAGTGAGATCAGGTGAGTAAGGTGTGTGGCGCAAGAGAGGCATGCTGTGTTTGTTTTGGTTTTTTTGCCAAAACTGGCACAGTGAGATGGCTGCATGAGCAGGTGCATTTCATGGTGGCAAAACCAGTCCCCCATCTGCCACAAACCAGGCCTTCTTTTGCCCCATGTTGCTATGCTGTCTTTTCAGAACCTTTCAATGGAAAGCTTGATTAACAGTCTGACCTGGTGGAACAAAGTCCAAATGAGTGGACATTTTCATCCATTCAGGAAGTTGATGGACATCCAGATTGTGGTTTGTCATCAATCGATATTTCACCTTTCTTGAAATGAGAAAGTCACTCACACACTTGAGTTTTCCCCGTAGCACTGACCTTGAAAGCTGTGTTCAACATGACAACAGTTTCTGTGGCATTGACCCCCAAGCAGAAAACACACTTTCACAGTCGCACACTGTTCTCTTAAGTAGGCCATCACAAAAAATGAGATTTGAGTGAATCTGACTTTAGGGGAAAAAAATTATCTGTGACCAGAGGGAAGCTTCCCAGGAGATGGCACTGGGTACACTACAACAGAAATAATTATGGTTTGAATTTTATGTGGCCACTGCAATTAATTATCAAATTAAACAGAGAAGGAAAGAAGGTTGTTCATAGCTGTCAGGATTGGGGAACAGATAAGAGAGTAGAGACTTATCTGATCTTCACCTTAAAAGAATAGACTTTGAGTTAAAGCTGATTTTCTCTCCTGCTCCTAAAGTTAGAGGAATTCAGCCTCTATTTATTTGCTAGAGTATTATAAATATTTATAAAGATTGTATATAACAGTTTTATTATGTATATGATTTTACAATAGGTATTTGAGTCTCATTTAAATCTCATACAACATTTAAAATCTGAATGTGAAATTTGTTTCAACAAACATTTTTTGAACACCTGCTATGTGAAACTTTGAGCAATTGACATGAATATATACATTTGAATCAATGCTATGGAGTCACAGAGATTGAGAAATTTAATCATTATGGGAGAAAAGTGCAGGCCAAAGTCTGAACTCAAGAGCTCCAACCTGAAAGATGAAAGTAAAGAAAGAATGAAGGGAAGATGTTTGCTCCCATGACCCTTCATTAAACGACACCCATGAGGAAGCAGAGATGCGCTAGTGAAGGTTCGCGGTCCCATGTCTGTCTTTGTTTCCTTTGAGTTGTTACCAACGTAAATATCTTGTCAGCTTTAATGTAACTCTATGGTCTCATAAAATACATTTTATGGACAACTGCCAGATTTCCAAGGCTATTATAAATATTCTCTTTTAATTAGCTCAAGCTTACTTAAATGCTTCCTTAACTAATAGCTTTTTAACTATACATGTGTTGCTGAGAACCTACTACTTCCATAATTACTAAACATGAATTATAAAAGGAATACTATATTCTCAATAAAGCCAAAGGAATTCATTTATTGAATGAATCCTAGGAACAGAAAATCCAATTCAACCTCTGTATTTTACTGAAGATTAACTGGAAGTGTAAAAATAACAAATTATTTCAAGTTTACACAATAAAAGGCAACAGAAACAGGTAACAGTTTTAGGTCTTTCTGCCTGTGGTGCAGTTGAATTATTTGTCTCTTCTATCCATAGTCTTTGCAACTTCCACTAAATGACTGGGCAGGAACAGCAAATAGAGGCTCTGAAGCTAAATGAGGGGATTGGTCAGTTTTGTCATTACACCGGGTTTGAAATGAATCATCTCAGAGGAGGGAAGAGAATCCCACGACCATTAAGAAGGAAAGAGTCATGAGCAAAGTGAAAAGCTGAGCGTAAATCAAAGGAGTAAAGCTGAGTCCCTTTGGACAAGAGGCTAGCTCACAGAGCAAGGAGCAATTTGTACATTTAGTAACATGAAAGCAATTTCGAAACACTTGCCCTAGAGAGGTAGAGGCCAAGTAGCCAGGTGGCTGAGAGGCTGACAGAGAGATGGCCCAGCTGGCATTGCCGAAAACAGGTTGTGTTCACAAAATAACTACTTTAACATTTTGTAACATGTTAGTTTCCCTATGAGCCCATCTTCATGAGTGTTGTCTGAGTTCTGTGTAGCCTTTGTAACAACTTCTATGTGGCTTTTGTCTATCCTAGCAGAGAAACATTGGCATGGGAGGGACGGTGTGTGGCCAAATGGGGTAAAGAAGGTAGGAAGGTAAAGTGAACTCTGCCTAATAACAATCTACCTTGGGCACATGTGTATTTGAATCCTCCTTCTCCCTGATGGATGAAGAGGAGGTCAACTGTGACCTTCCTAACATCTCTGCCCTTCAATACCATATTTTAAGTGCCATTTTGTAGAGCTATACCTCTCTTAAGTCATATCTCCTTTCTTCTTTCTTGCTGACTCAGGGCTGAATATCGTCACATTATCTTTTATCATGTGGTACCATTTAAATAGTTTTATGTCATCAGTATATTTTATACACACTATTTAACACCCACTGTGAGTCAGGCAATGTGCTCCACATGCCCAAGCAATATACCAGTCAATAAAGCAGGCATGATGTACTTAATTTCTAATGGGAGAGGTAGACATTAAGCTAAAAACTATGTTAAATAGATATGATGAGTATTTTGCAATTAGTACCATGGAGAATTTATACAATATGCCATGAGAAAAAGTCTAGGGTGGAAAATGTGTTTATATTTCAATGAGTACCCACAGACAGCCATTTTGATTCTTGTGCCTTGATGTAAATTTTCTAACTTGTTCTGTCTTGCACATCTTTGCTCATTATTTAGAAAAGAAAACAATAAATCTATGTATGCACAATTTAAATAAATTTTCAGAGAGTTTACACGTGTGCAAATAGGCTTTGTACGTTCAGAAACCAATATTAGCTGACATTTATACAATTTTCACACATCCAGTAAACCTCATTCCATATGGGTGTTAACTAAATTCTTATTCTTTCCATTCAGAACATTCACCTGAATTTTCTCATCTCTCAGATTTGTCCTTTTTGAGGGACTGAGGATTTTTAAAACATACAAATAGAATGTATGTCACATGCTATTTGTAGAAAAACTTGAGCGAAAACACATCTATATTTAAGGTGAAAAGTCTTTGACCTGATTAAAGACAAAGTGAATCCATCCAAAAACATCTGGGTGTTTAGTTTGCCTCTTTATTTAGTAAGTCAAAGCCAGATTGATTTTTAGGGTCAGGAAAAGCAAACAAACAAACTACAACAGAGTGAAAAGAAAATTTAAAGACAAAATATGTAACAGTATTTTAAGAGATGACAGAAAATACACACTCTTATAGAATATTTTTCTAGTATCTTTATATAGTATAGTGTGCTTAAATTTTCACTCTTTTAACTTTATTTCCGTCCCTCCATACCAAAATAGATTCTAATGATCTATCGATATATTCCAATTCATTAATATTTCTCCTAAGAAACACAGATAATAATAAAATAACTTTTAGTGGTATTTTTTCAAAGGGCATTTAAAAGACTATCAACCCCATGTTGCAGAAGCCTTGCAGTGA
Organism: Tenrec ecaudatus; assembly: GCF_050624435.1. Classification (NCBI taxonomy): domain Eukaryota; kingdom Metazoa; phylum Chordata; class Mammalia; order Afrosoricida; family Tenrecidae; genus Tenrec; species Tenrec ecaudatus. Next base: position 173,893,017 of record NC_134531.1, on the reverse strand, counting down.
AAATAAGAACATAATCAGATGAGCTTGAAAAAGAATGAGTAAAATGTTCCCTATTAATCAGGAATCACAATGAAATTCTCAAACTTATTTGCCCAGGAAAGCAAGTTTTCTAAAATTTTAGAAGAAATTTACTTCTGGTCGCTAATGCACTGTGCCTTGGTTAGACAAGGGGGATCTCAGCCTCTTATTTTTTTGCTAAGTACTGATAATAACCTTGAGCCTATTATAAGCGATATAAGAAGGGAAACATGTGTGAGATAAATTTAATGTTTTATAATTCTCACCACCATATTTTGGGTCTGTTGATTTTTACTTCCCTTGATGAACAATTTAAAATATAATAATAGTGATTTCGGCTTCCAGTAAAAGATGGCAGTGTAGACAGACGCACTATGCCTTCATTCCACAACAACAACAACAAAAACAGGAAGTGTGTGAGGAGGAGAAACATGTAGCTGAATAGTCAAACATACCTTTGGACAAATCAGGGAGCAGAATCCACAAGGGGTCATGAACTAATTCTCCATTTGCCAGAAGCAAACTTCTCCACCTGTACTACTAGACAAGTTCCTGCCTGATAGCCAGAAAGGACAACTGTTTTTCACTCCCTGGTCAACAACCAGCAGAACGACTCCTCCCCACCCCATTACAGAGTTGACAGAAGAGAGACGGGCTCCACCTTGCTCCACACAGACCCTAGCTGAATGGAGTAGTTACTGGGCCATTCAAGATGCACCTAATGACTGGTGCATATACACACAGCAGCAAGGGCACCCTGACAACACATGTAAGACAGGAAGGAACTCTACCAAGCACAGGGGGCATGACAAAGCAGTAAAAGGAGACATGAACTTTTTGTTTTCCATCGGTAACTCCCCAGGACTGAAACAGTTGTGCACTCCAAATGACAGACACTGGAAGCATCCAACTGGGTCTCAACCCTGGTATAGACTTCGACCTGTAAGACTTTTCTGGAACAAAATGTGGTACTACAGTTGGTTGGTTGTTTTGCTTCGCTTTTCCTCTTTCCATTGAAGTGATAAACCGCCAGCAACAACAGAGAAACTAACTTGCTAAAATGGCTCTCAGGGTCCTATCTGAACACCTCTGGTTTCCTGTTTGCCATGAGAAGGAGGTCAAAAAAGTCTTCACCCTCCAACTTTCTTTACTCTTTCCGACACCAATTTTTCCTTCCACAAACCACTACTTAACTTGTTGATACCACAATTCTATTTAATGTCCACTCAGAACTCAGGGATATTATAAATGATTGTTGGTGGTGGTCAGCTCTGACCTATAGTCACCTATAGTGACCTACAGAACAAAACACTATTGGGCCCTATGCCACACTTACACATGTCTTATGCTTGAGTTCAGTGTTGTAGCCACTGTATCAATACATCTTGTTGAGAATCATACTAATTTGTACTAGCCTGCACTTTACCAAACATGATGTACTTCTGCAGGGACTGATCTTTTCTGGCAATATGTCCACTACACATGAAACAACGTATTGCCTTGCTGGTAAGGAGTATTCTGGCTATACTTCTAAGAGAGATTTGTTGGTTCTTTTGGATGTCTATGTTTCTTTCAATATTCTTTGATAACACTATAATTCAAACACATCAGTTCTTCTTCAACCTTTCTTACTCAATGTCTAATTCACATTCATATGAGACAATCAAAAATACCATCGGTCAGGGGCACCTTAGTCCACAAAGCAACATCTTTGCTTGTCAAACTTTAAAATAAAGTCTTGTGCAACATATTTATACAAAGCAACACACCCTTGGATCTCTTGACTGCTGCTTCCATGAGCATTGATTTTGAATCTAAGCAAAACAAAGTCCTTGATGACTTCAATCTTTTCTGTTTATCAAGATGATACTTACTTGTTCAGTTCTGAAGATTTTGGTTTTCTTTGAGTTGGAATTCATATGGATGGCTGTAATTCTTGATCTTCATCAGCAAGTGCATCAAGTCTTCTTCACTTTCAGCAAAAATGTTTGCATCATATGCATATTTCAGATGGTTAGTAAGTCTTCCTCTTATCCTGATGCTATATTTTCTTATAATTTAGCTTGTGTAATCATTTGCTCTCATCAGATTGAATGAATATGACGAGAGGATATAACCATGGCATACACCTTTCCTGACTCTGAACCATGTGGTATCTTCTTGTTCTGTTCACACAAGTGCTTCTTGATCCAAGTGCAAGTTTCACATGATCACAATAAAATGTCTAGAATCCCCACTCTTCTCAAGGCTATCCATTGTTTGTTATGATCCACACAGTCAAATCCCTTGGCATAGTTGACACATCTTTCTGGTATTATCTGCTTCCAGTCAAGATCCATCTGACATCAGAAATGATATCCCTTGTTTTATGCCACTTCTGAACTTTTACCTGAACCTCTGGTAGCTCTGTGTCGCTGTGCTGATGTAACTGTTATTGGAAAATCTTCAGCATTTTTTTCTTACATATAATCTAAATGATGTTGTACGATTCAAGCTATCTGTTGGTAACCTTTCTGGGAATGAATACATATATGGAACTCTTCCATTCAGTTGATCAAATTCCACTCAGCTATCTCCCAAATGTCCAAGATTTCAATTGGTATTCCATCAATTCCTGCTGGATTGTTTTTGGTAAATGCTATCAGTGCACCTTGAACTTTGCCCTTGAGTACCATTGATTCTTGTTTGTACACTGCATCCTGAAATGATGGAATGATGACTAGTTCTCTTACGTCCAGTGACTCTGTGTATACCTTCTTTCTTCTATGGATGCCAACTGTACCATTCTGTACTTTGTCCATCTAATTGTTTACTATTGCAATTGGAGGCCTGACTTTTCTTGCTTATTGCTTTGCCTTTACGATATGTTGGGCATGTTCTTCGCTTTGGGTCTTCTAACTCTGGGTTTGTGCACACTTCAGGACAACTCTTTACTCTGCCTTCTTGAGCAGCCCTTTGAAATGTCCTGCTCAGGCTTCTATGACATCATTTCCCCCATGTTTTAGCTACTTTACAAGGAAGAGCAAGTTTCAGAGTCACTTCTGACATCCACATTGATAATTCCTTTCTTGCCTTTCAAATGAATTTTTGCACTCTTTATCAATGATATTTGTGATGTCCTCCCACAACTGCTTAGGTCTTCTGGTAATGTATGCTTAATGCAGCAAATCTCTTCTTTTTTTAAAAAAAGACTCCATGAACATATAACATATTTTTATTTAAGATTATTTTGATTTCTTTAGAGTTTGTAGTTTTACAGATACATATCTTATACAAGTTGTGTTAGATTTATACCTAGATATTTTATATTAGTACTATTTTTAATGTATTTCTATTTTTATTTATTTTACATTGATGCTGATGTAAGATCATTATCAGCCTACAAGATATTTTTATTTGAATATAGTTTTAATGACTATTAAATTAATTTACAATACACAAATTAAGTATAATTATTTCATGCAAAGGTAACATACCAAAATAACTATAAAATCACCAAGTAACATGAAAATTTCATGAATATTGTAAGACACAAAGGAAATAAAGAGGGACTGATTTATGAATGTGTACAGGCATTTTGATGTTTAACTTTTATAATGCATAATAATTTTTTTAATTGTCATGGACAGTTACATATTATCATGGAAGAACTGCAAACAATTTAAATGTAGAAGGCAGAAGAGAATGTTGCTTATTTTTTGTTTGTTCTGTTTTTAAAATCATTTTAGTGGGGCTCATACAACTCTTATCACAATCCATATATGCATCAATTGTGTAAAGCACGCTTATACATTCGTTGCCCTCATCATTCTCAAAATTCGCCTTCTGCTTGAGTTCCTGGAATCAGTTCTCATTTTCCTTTTTCCCCCTCTCCCTCCCTCCCCACTCCCCACCCCTCATGAACCCTTAATAATTTATAAATTATTGTTTTATCTTATCTTACACTGACCTGCATCTCCCCTCACCCACTTTTCTGTTGCCCATCCCCCAGAGAGGAGGGTGTATGTCGAACCCCATGATCGGTTTCCCCATTCTACCCGCCCTTCCCTCCCAGTATCCCCATTCACACTGCTGTTCCTGAGGTGTTCATCTGTCCTAGATTCCCTTTGTTTCCAGATCCCATCTGTACAACTGTGCATCCTCTGCTTTAACCAGGTTTGCAAGGTAGAATTGGGATCATGATAGTTGTGGGGAGGAAGTGTTTAAGAACTAGAGGCAGGTTTTGAGTTTCATTATTGCTACACTGAACCCTGAGTGACTCATCTCTTCCCCACTACCCCTCTGCAAGGAATGTCTACAGATGGGCATTGGGTCCCCATCACGCGCTCCCCTCATTCACGATGATACGATTTTTTTTTTGCCCCCTGCCTTTGGTGCTTGAAACCTGGTCCCCTCGGCCCTTCATGATCACACATGTTGGTGTGCTGCTTCCATGTGGCCTTTGTTGCTTCTGGGCTAGATGGCCATTTGTTTACTTTCAAGGCTTTAAGTCTCCAGATGCTATATCTCTTGAAAGCCGGGCACCATCAGTCTTCTTCACCACATTTACTTATGCACACATTCGTCTTCAGCATTTATGTGGGGAAGGTGATCACACAATGATGGTTTTTGTTCTTTGGTGTCTGCTACCTGATCGCTTCAACACCTCGTGTTCACATAGGCGTGTGTGCTTCATCTCTGTGGGCTTCGTTGCTTCCGAGCTAGAGAGCCACTTGCTTGCCTTCAAGCCTTTAAGACCCCAGATGCTGTATCTTTTGATAGCCGGGCACCACCAGCTTTCTTCACCACGTTTGCTTATGCATACATCTGTCTTCAGCAATCATGTCGGGAAGGTGGGTATCATAAAATGACCATTTAGCTAAGCAAAGGGCTCTTGTATTGAGGAAATACACATGAGGAGGACCAATGTCCGCCTGCTACCCTACTACTAAACTTATAAATATATGCACCTAGGTCTATTTCACCCATAATCATATATAGATATATATTTACATGTCTGTATTTAGGGTCTATGTATGCCCTTTGGCTCCCACTCCTTTCCTCTATTTCCTAATACTTTCCTCCTGTCGCACTGCCATGTTTAGCCTTCATTCTGGTTTCAGTAATTCCTCTCAATTACCTTGCCCTTGGTCACTCCCTACCAGTTCTCCCATCCCCTCCTTCCACTGGTTTTGTTCCCTTGTTCCTGGGTTGACCAACACCTCCTCCCTTTCCCAACCTCCCATACTCTCATGTCCCTCCGGGACTTTTGGTCCTATTATTCTCACATTGTTTGTCAAACCTAACTTATCTAGGTGGACCTGCAGATATAGTCATATGTGCATAAAATTGAGGATGGATTTGACAGTACCAAGGTGGCACACAAGAACATGGCATCAATGGCAGCAACACCGACAAGCTAACAAACAAACAAAAAAGCCACTAACATAAAAAATTTAAAAGAAGAGAAAAAAAGAAAAAAACACACACAAAAAAAAGACAGCCAAAAAAAAAGCCTGTTAGTAATTCAAGGTCTGTTTGTTGAACTGTAGGAGTGTTTTCCGGATGAGTCTGATAGGATGCCAAGTCCTGGCCCCAAAGTCCATCCTTTATACTCCCTTGGTACTTCCTTGCTCTAGTCCCCCTGCCCCCGCTCCATTGCACCCACCCCCCCAAGTGTTTTTCCTCAGTGAGGTGGAGTCAGCTCAGTTGCACATCCCCCACTGTGTCTCAGGTGTTGTCCGTGTAGGGCCATGAGTCAGTGCAGGATGTTGCATCTCGCCGTGGGGCCGGCTATATAGTCCTCTCTCTACATTAGGCCCTTTGAGCTGGGCTATCGTCCTCTGAGCTTGGTAGGCCCAGGTGTGATCCACTCTGTTCTTCCTCCTTCCTTTGCTTCAGCTTCCTTCTGGGTGTGGTGTGGTAGGTCAGTTACTTTCCCACACCAGACAATCTATTTTCATTTTCTGTGGTACTCCCTTCGATGGTGAGGGTCAGGCTAATTCTGTTTAGGGCCAGTGTATGGTCTAGTCTCCTTGTGGATTCCTCCATGTGTTACATTGCCCTCCTGGTTTGGTGTGTCATGGTCAGATTTGCATGCATGTTCCAGTTCTGTGGGGACACAACCAATACTCTCCCCCTGGGTGGGTTAGTGCATTATTCCTCCTGCGCCATCCACTCGGTTTCTCCCCACCCCACTTCTCCTTCCACCTGTCCCCCTTCTTCTTCTTTATGTTGGACTCTCATGTACCTCCCTAGGTGTGGGCTGCCCTCCGTCCAACTATCTATGCTTCCACCTGTTTATTGTGAGATGGGAGTTTATTCTTCTATTCCTGGCAGTAGCAAATCTCTTCTTGGTGGTAGTTTTTACAGTCAGCCTTTGGCTTGGTTTTTACTGCTTATATTGACCTTCTCCATTGTCTCTTCGTGCAGTCCATTTATTTCTGTTTATTTTATGTGGAGAAGTCCATGTGTAAAGTAGAAATTTGTGTTGATGGTAAAGAGTATTTGCTATGAAAAGTTCTTGTTCTTGCAAAATTCTATCATGCAATTTTCAGCTTCCTTTCTATTACCAAGACTGTATTTTCCAACTACAATGCATTCTCTGTTTCTCCTTATAGTATTCCAGCTACCAATAATAGCAAATACATCTTGATTCCATGTTTGATCAATTTCCCACTGAAGATGTTTTCAAAGCTCTTCAATTTATTCATCGTTAGCTTTTGTAGTTGGTGCATAAAATTGAATAATACTTTAATTGATTGGATTTCCTTGAATACAGAGAAATGGAATCCTATCACTGACAGCATTGTGCATCAAAATAGACCTTGAAATGTATTTTTTTGAAGTTGAAGGCAACATCACTTCTCTTAACTGTGTCATTCCTGTCACAGTAAGCCATATGGTTTTCTTATTCAAAGTACTATGGACTCTTTAAAGGATGATCAATTTGTGGAAGAATTAAGGCCAAAGAGCTTAATAGAGGCAAAGATGGTAAGACTTAATCTTAAATATTTTTGGCATATTGTCAAAAGCGTCCTGGAGAAGGACATCATGTTTGGTAAAGTGGAAGGGCAGCAAAAAGAAGACCACCCTTAACCAGATGTATTGAAGCAGCGGCTGCATCAATGGGCTCAGGCGTAGGAACGATTGTGAGGATGGCACAGGACTATGCAGTGTTTCATTCTGTGCATAGGGTCGCTATGGGTCAGAGCTGACTCAATGGCATCTAACAATAACAACAACCTGGTGAATGAAGTTAGTCAATCACAAAAAGACAAACAGTATGTGTGAGGACTGATGTAAAAGAAGATACTGCACCAAAGTTCTTTGTAACAAAATACAATACTTTGGTCATTATTGGGCGTGAGAAGGAACGCACCAGAGGATAGGCAGACAGGTGCTAACCTGGATGACTAGGAGGACAGTACCCTACAAGGGGAGACGGTAAAAAGGGAGGGCAGTGAAAGCTGTTAGGAGGTTTTATGAGCAGTTGGAGTTGTTCAATAGAAAAGTGATATGAAATGCAAACTCACACATAATTCACAACAAAAAGTTTTAAAAAGTCATTTATAATCAAATAATTAAATCCCTTTCTATTAACTGTATATATTTTATATGAAAATAAAAATATATCTTTCAACTGAATAAATACTTTGAACAAATTTCAGTGTCTGTGTGTATATATGTGTGTATATGTATACATACATGCATGTTCATACACACATGTGTACATGTATTCCAAATAAAATATAATATATAATGTTGGCTAGAAATTTGACTATTAAAGTAAAAGTAACTTGGACTAATTCTTAGCAGCTTTTCAAAATGTGGTTTATATCAGAAATATGATTCAGAGAGAGTTAAAGTGCATGTCTGCACTGCAAGTACACCATGCCCGGCAAATAGCTAAAGAGAGCCAACGCCAGGTATTCCAAATAAGCATGTTTGCTTTAGTCCGCTGATTTTCCCTCCCTCATTGCAACATTTTATGAAAGAATTCATGAATCAAAAGCTAAAATTTTCTGAGGACCAAAATAATATGATATTTCAATAAAAAACAAGAAACATAAAGGAACAGAATAGATAGGACTAAAAATCATAAGGTTGGGTGTCTGCTTCTTGTCAAAATTAAGTAACAGAAACCAGATTTAAAGTTCCTTCTGAAACAATTAAAGAAACAGTAAAATATTTAAGGGGAAAAATGTGAATCAATGCTTTTAGAAACACTGAATAACAGAAAAAAGTCAAACATGAAAAAAAAGGTTTCAATGATCCTTAAGAGTGAGAGAGATGGATGCAAATTAGGTGAATTCTGAGGCTTACAACCTGGAGAGGTCCTTTGCCAGGAGACTGGCAGAGGGAATTTACATGAAACAGCTGGGAGGTGGGGCAAAGGAGGCCTGTGTGATCTGCCCGGGCTTTTGGATTGCCTAGAGGCACGGGTCATAAAAACCTTTAACCTCCATCCTCTTGACCCTATTCTGACACCAACCAGTGCTTCCCTGGGACTCTACTGGAATACTGTGTTTGATAATCCATTGCAGTGGCCACAAAGTGCTCACAGACAATACGGGGAAGTGAACAGTAGGTTACCACGAGGCAGGAGCAGAGAACAGCAAGGACACAGTCATTGACTGGACCACGGCAACTCTTCTCCTCAGCCCGCAGCCAACGCTCCTCTGGTCCTCAGCCGCTCGGCTGTATTCTCCTTGGCCTCCGCCTCCATGGGCCAGGAAGCCCACCTTCCACTCTGCTTCAAGACCCAGAGTCTTGGTGCTCCTATTCCGTTCTGTCATGTTCCTTTGCCTAAGCTCTGGTCTCAGCATGGCTCCTGTGGTCTGTCCCATACTCTGAGCCTCAGTCTCTGATAGAGTTGGTCAAGTCCTCCACCACTTCAGACAGAAATCCTGAATGTGCTATTCTAATGGTCTTGGGGTTTCTCTCTGTGTCTCAGTAGACTCTTCTACAATGAGGCATGACTTTGGTGGAAGTGTGATTTTTGTCTTTTAGAAGAACATACACTCACACTGTACTAAAATCAGGACCTAATTCCACCTGAATCCTGACCATTAGCATAGCAGAGAATTGCCTTAAGAATGGGATGGTACGTAAATACATTGAGTTCAAAATTGCAATAAAAAGGGCCATATTAATGGACAATAGCTCAGCACTCACTGTGTATCTTATCTTATTTGTTGCTATTCTAAATCATGTTCTCACTACCATCGTATCATTTTTAAATCTATTTCATTGCAATTTTGCTTTTAGTTGAACATATTTTAATAAAAATAGCTAGTTGCAATTGAGTAGATTCCAAACTATGGGGACTCCATGTTTGTCAGAGTAAAACATATTCCATAAGATTTTCAATAGCTGAGATTGGGGAGATAGAGTAGGTATTTCTACAATGGCAGTTTCGTAACTATTTGTACTCGCCAGAGAATTCTACGTCAAAATCTCAATAGGAGGTCGTTGGTAGAGAAAAGATGGTGGAACTAAACTCAAAATCATATAAAAAGACAGGCTTTCTAATATTAGAGAGATTGGTGAAATGCCAGAGATGCTGGTACTTAAAAAACAACACAAATACAAAGTTCCATGCCTCAATCAATTCTGACTCAAAGTGACTTTATATGACATATAACTGGCCATATGAGTTTTTGAGACAATAATTGTTCATAGGAGTAGATAGCCTCATCTTACTCCTGCAGAGTGGCTGGTGGATTCAAATGGCTGACCTTATGATTAGCAGCTTAATGCATAACTACTTATGTCACCAGGGCTCCTTAATCTAAGCCAAACACATTGCAACCAAGTTGATGCGGAATCACAGTTTCCCTATAGGGCAGGGCAGAACTGACTCAAAGCATAGACTCAGGAGAGCTCTAGAGGGTTTTGGATTGTAGCTGTACTTAAAACAATGTCTCAAAATATCTATGTATATTTTACTATCCATTTTTAAAGTATATGTATAGACAAGGAGCAGTAGAGGAAAACTACTCTACAGGCATATATACTTTACACAAATCAGAATTTCTCAGTTGTATAACCAAATATCTTTAGAATCATATGTAAGCCATTTTCTATTATGGAAGGAATATTGTCTTTTCCCCAAGTAAAGTGTTTCAATTCCAATGTGTGGTTATAATCTCACTTGGATATAGATTTCTCTCATGTCATTAAGTCATTATAACTTTATGATGCATCTATAGCACAGTGTTGAACTGCCTCATGGATTTCCTAAGGGTGCAATTTTATAGATATTTTTTATAGAAATTGACTGCCGCATTTTTCTCCCTCAGTATGGTGGATGGATTTGAACTTTTGACCTTCCACTTATGAAATAAGCCTTTAATTTATTGTGACACCAGGGATTCTTGACAGGAAGATACATGCCATATAGTTGCTAATACACCTAGGAGAAGAAAGCTTCCACCAGAGTAGAGAAAGAAGCTTTCCCAGGAGCCCTGAAATTCAGTGCCCTGAATGTCAACACAGAGCTTGCTAAACTGTGAGAAACTAAATGTCTGTTTGTTAACGTTGCCCACTAGTGCTATTTCTGTGATAGCAGCACTAGATAACTAAGATCACTTTTCAATTTCTTCATTTTCCCCATTGGTGTAAAAAGGGATGTGATAAAAATAATTTGCTTTTATTTTTAACCTCAGGAAGTTAAAGGTTTCTCTTGTTGTCATGTCACATACATAGGCAAATGTAAAATGCCCACTCATTATGAAGGAATATTACTTTTAACTGTTAAAAGACTTTACTTGTATATATGATTCCGACTTAGAAACAGTGCAGTCTACTGAATGAAGTGTTAATGGATACAGAAGTTGAAGCTTGACTGACATGAGGCAGGGAATTACACAGTCACTATCTTTGTCTACTAATTTGAAAATGGCAGAAATATATGTTGCAATAAATATTCTTTCATATATTATTTTATATTTTACTTCCTTAGATTATGTTCCTAGAGTTAGTAGCTGAGTTAAAATACTTTTTAAAGTATTTCTAGTTAACCAATAAAATGTTTCAATTATTTAAATTACACTGACAGTGCTTGTGATGTTGCTGAAGCCTACTTTGGACTACAGAATACAGAATGTGTCACTTTCTATTATTTAAATAGTATGAAAACTCATTCTCAAATTATTCATTAGAAAAATGAATGGTGGTTTCTCTTAATAGGAAAAATAAAGAATAACAGTAATTCTCTATCAATTATTTAGGGTTGAGATTCACAGCGAATTTGTTTTTAATGGTATTTGTAGTTTTTTGCAGGTTTTATTTCCTTTGCATATAAATGTAGAAAGATATAAGGTGCAGGACACAAATAAAGCGTTCTTAGTAAAGTAATAGATTATAGATTCATCTAACTCTCCTGTTAAACTATACTGCCCTAGATACACACTAGTGTGCTTATGTTTGTTGATTAGAAGAGGGTGTGGTAGGAAATGGGGAGACTAGCTTTCATGCACATAGTAGTGGCACATTAAATTATTCTCGAGATCAAAAATTATTGATCCAGTTAACTGAATTAGCTTCTGGGAAAAGGACACGGAGGTCATCTGCCCTCTTCAGGCTTCAGCTGAGCGAAGGAAAGTCCACCTCCATACTAGTCCAAGGTGTGTTGCCACAAGGCGGTGTCAGCCATGCCTTCACCATCCCTCCGTTTGCCTGCACCCTCTATCAATACCAGTCATGGTGCCTCTGACACTTTTATTCTCTGCTGGGTTCCGCAATGGTCACACAAAACTGGCAGACAATATTCACGATTTTGTGGGTTTATTAGATAAGCTAACAGGTTTCAAAATGGTAAGGAGACAGTTCTTTTGTCAGCGGTGCCTCTTATCAGCCATGCTGGCAGGCATATGTCTCTGGACCGTATCCTACCAGTCATGTGGACTGTGAGTTTAGCCTCTAGGGGCTTGGACACGCTCTCTAAGCTCTCCCTCACCATCTTGGCGCAGTTTCCGTGCTCTGACTCAGAGCGTTGGCGCTATGCTATCAGCTGCCTCTGCCATTTCAAGCAGGCATCTTGATAGCACTTTATGTCATTCATCTACCTTGGTGGTGATGGGATTCCCTCTCTTCCTGCTCTAAGACGGCTCAACTACTCCTCAGAGGAATAACAAAACTGAACAGTCCTCTCTATGAGGATGTGGAAAACTCTATTTGACTGAAGTCATGAACAAAGGGGATTTCAGAAGACACTCTGAAATGTACTTTAATTGTGGAGAAGCTGAGGCAAATGGAAGAAATGATAGAGTAAAAGAGCTTAACAAAAAAATCCCAAAGAGCAGTTGGAGAACACAAAATAAAGTGTAACATAATATGCAGAGGGCTAGATTAGCAAGCCAAAAAAGGAAGAAAACACTCAGCATATAAAACTGAAAGAAACCAATAAAGAATCAAGCCTTGAGTTGTAATATTGAAAGAATCGATGGGGAAAATACGGAATGATGCAGGCAGCATCAAAAGAAGATGGAAAGAATAAACCGAGTCGCTGTAGCAAACAGAACTGGCTAGTCTTCAAAGATTTCAAGAACTGGAGTATGATCAAGAAGCAAGGGTGCCGAAGGAAGATGTCAAAGCTGCACTGAAAGCATTAGCCAAAAACAAGGAACCAGGAATTACAGAATACCAAATGAATTGTCTCAATACGTTGATGATGCGCTCGAAGTATTCACTCTCTGTGCCAAAATATTTGGAAGGTAGCTACCTGGACAGCTGACTGGAAGAGATCTACATTTGTACCTGTTCCAAAGAATGGTGACACAACAAAATGATCAAATTATAGAACAATATCACTGATATCATATACATGTAAAGTTTTGCTGAAGATCATCCAACAACTGTTGTAGCAGTACATTGGCATAGAGGAGCCAGAATTGCAGGATTTCAGAAAGGAAGCTGATGTCTTATGGGTCATGAATCAGAGTAGAGAAAATCAGAAAGATATTTCCTTGTGTTTTATTGACTATGCCAATGAATTCAACCATGTGGATCATAACAAACTATATATAGCCTTGAAAAGAATGGGAATTCCAGACCACTTGCTTGTTCCCATGCGGAAACTGTACATGGATCAAGAGGGAGTTTTGTGAACAGGGGGAACACAGCATGGTTAAAAATCAGAAAAGTTGTATACCAAAGTTGTATCCTCTGTGTCAAGTTTGCATCATTTCAATATCCTTAATCAAAATATATGCTGGGCAAATCATCAGAGAACCTGGACTATGTGAGGAACACAACATAGGGGCTGGAGGAAACGTTATTAGAAACCTTACACATTGAGGTAATTATATAATTATCAAGTTAAGGATTAATCATGTAGGGGTGGAGTCTATCCTATCAATCAGATCATAAATGAGGTCTCAGTGTGGACATGGCCTTCTCCTGAGAATTCTAGGAAATGCGGTAGTTCCTCTTTGGAGATGGGAGACACTTTTCTCTCTGCCACCACTTGGGAGACATTGCAGCTGACAAGACATATGGAACTACGCTAGTGCCCAGAGCTGGAGAAGCGACATCGACCTACCCTAATGCAACCAGACCTCTGAAGCTAGAGAAGCCATGTAGAGAGCCCTGCCAGCGCTGAGATGCTCACAACACCACTGGATCCAGAGCCTTTCCGCCCACTGGCCTGTGATTGTCCTGCATTTGAAATCATTGCATGTATTTCGTGAGCCTGAAGAGGACATTATTGATTGGTATCAGACATATGGGCTAGTATCAGACTTATGGACTTGATCTGGACTGGGTTGGAATGCTTTCTCAATGTTCAATTGTTCTTGTATATAAGTCCCTTTCTTTTTTTTTTACAGTTTTTAAAAAAAATCATTTTATTAGGGGCTCATCCAACTCTTATTGCAATCCATACATATACATACATCAATTGTATAAAGCACATGTGTACATTCTTTGCCCTAATCATTTTCAAAGCATTTGCTCTCCATTTAAGCCCTTTGCATCAGGTCTTCTTTTTCCCCCTTCCTCCCTGCTACCCCCTCCCTCATGAGCCCTTAATAATATATAAATTATTATTTTGTCATATCTTGCCCTATCCAGAGTCTCCCTTTCCCCACTTCTCTGCCGTCCATCTCCCAGGGAGGAGGTCACATGTAGATCCTTGTAATCGGTTCCCCCTTTCCAACCCACTCACCCTCTACTCTCCTTTCTTATACACATGTGTGTCCATAGATTTGTTTCTCTAGTCTACTCATACTAACATACATATACACATGACACAACCTTGCTTATTGAAAGTGAGGACTTCAGGCATTTGCTGACAGAGATCAAGAATCGCAGCCTTCAATATGAATTACAACTTAATGTAAAGAAAACAAACAAACAAAAAACTCACAACTAGACCAAGAGGTAAAATAATGCTAAATGGAGAAAAACCTTGAAGTTATCATGGATTTTGTCTTGTTTGAATTCAAAATCAGTGATAGTGGAAGCAGTAGTCAGATTAAATGATGTATTTCTTCACATAAATCTACTCCTCAAGACCTAGACTTCAGCTTACTTACTTTGGAAATTATCAGCAAGACCTGTGCCTGGAAAAGAAAACAATGCTTAGTAAAGCAGAGGGACGGTGATAGAGAAGAATGCCATCAACAAGGGGCATTGACACATTGGTGGCAGCAATGGGCTTGAACATAGTTGTAGGTGTGAGGAAGGTGTAGGCCCTTACAGGTTTTCCTTCCATTGTTCAAAGAGTACCTATGAGTCAGAGCAAACTTGAAGAAACCCAACAAGAAGAACACTTGTATGGCCCCACACTTGCATATTCCATTCTTAGAAGATTACAGGGAACAAAGCATTTAATAAATAGAGATCATGCAGGTAAAACCAGGGAATTTATTATCTGTAAAGTAAAAATTCAGGGCGTCATATTGATTGTTCATATTGATTCATGGCATATTCTGGTTGCTACATCTGAGCGCTTTGATACATTTTGAGAATTATGTTACAAATGCTGGCTATTGTAGCATCAGGTAGACAAATCATAAAGAACTTGATGTGATCATGGTAGAAGGCAGAACCTAAGCTCTTATAAATGAAGTACTTTGCAATAAATCTCCAGTAACACCTTGTTAAAACCAATAAAAATATTGAATTGAAACACTATTGCTACTCAAGATTTTAGAAATTATTTCACTTTGGTTAATAAAAAGAAAAAGACAATATATGCTGTATTTATTTAGTAATAAGAATATAGATATTATTTTGATAATGTGCAAATGAAATCACATGAAATTTAAATTAATTATGTTACTTCATAATTTTAATGAATGTTGCATATTGTTCCTTCAAGAAAAGAATATTGTTAAAATATTCTCTTTACAAATGTATTTTCCCCAGTGAATTCAACTTTCTAACTGCTTCTTGAGCTGAATTTTTATTTTATACTTTCATATGCTGTAAGGGAGTATTATAAATTTTAAAAAGTCATTCAGACATCACTTTTATAAAATGATCAGGCAATGAAGATGGCAGTGTATTAGCATGGAGATAAGAATACTATGGTGTGTTATTATAACCTAATTTATTTTTCATTTCATTTTTAGTAATCATCAGACTCATAGAACAAAGAACGTTAATCTGTTTCAGATAACTAGCAAAATGATAGGGCCAAATGACTACTGGATATTTTTCGAAGTGCCTGAATTCATCTAAAGAAAATCCAAACAAGTCCAAATAGCTAAAATATAACCTTTAATATATCACCCTAGAATTTTGAGAGTATATCAAGAACAGATTTGACACATGAACACTAATGACAGAAAACCTGATGAGCTGTGGGAATGCATCCAGAACATCACATGAAAACAGCAAACGGTCATGAAAAGGACAGGAAGGAAAGAAAAGATCAGAGTGTTTGTTAGAAGAGGCGCTGAAATTTGCTCTTAGTCATAAAGTAGCTAATCAAATGGAAGAAAAGGTGAAGTTCCAGAACTTCAAAGAAAATGTTAAAGGGAAGCCGAGACTGCAAAGTAAAATATTAAGAAATGTGTAGAGACCTAGAATTATAAACTAAAAAGAAATAACACTCAGCATATTTTAAATTGAACTAATTAAAGAAAAATACAATCCTCAAGTTCCAATATGAAAGGATTATATGGGGAAATATTAAATGATATAAGAAGCATAAAAAATATGGGTAGAACACAAAATCAGTATATGAAAAATAATTTCATGATGTTCCACCATTTCAAGAAATAGCGTGTAAGCAAGATCAATAGTTCTGAAGGAAGAAGTCTAGACTGCACTGAAAATATTAGCCCAAAATTCTGCTCCAGGAATTGATGGAAGACCCACTGAAATATTTCAACAAGCTGATGAAGCACTGGGAATACCTATCTATGCCAGGAAAGTTGAAAGACAGCTTCTTGGATAACTCGTGGGAAGCTATTCATATTTTCACCCATTTCAATGAAAGGTGATCCAATAGAATGCACAAATTAGAGAACAATATCATTAATATCATATGCAAAATAATTTTTTTCTGAAGATTTACTCAAAACAATTGTAGCAGTACATTGACAGGTAATGGTTAGACGTTTAAGCCAGTATGCTAGTCTGAGTACATTAGAGAAACAAATCCACAGAAACTCATATGTATAAGAGAGAGTTTTATATAAATGGTAAGTATACATTAAGAAAGCATCCCAACCCAGTGCTACCCAACCCCATAAGACCAACATTAACCTATATGTCCGACACTGACCTCCAAAGTCCTCCTCAATCTCACAAAACACACACTATGATGCCAACTTCAGGAGGAAAGCCAAATTTGTGAACATGGAAACATCTCCACCCGGCTACTCCAGCACCCAGGGCTGTATTGGGGTAGATACCTATGGTTTCTCCTCAGGGATGTCTTGCAGGAAGTAGCCTTTCCAGCTGAAGAAAGGAACTGGCTAAGGCAGCTGCACACTGCTCTGACAATCAGAAAGTAAGAGACCCAAGAACTAGAAAGGCAAGGCTGACCAAGCCATTTATCCCTCTGCCCTTCAATTAACCCCACATGTGTTTAGAGGCCAGGTTGGCATAATAAACCTTAACTATCTCAGCCAGATTCAGAAGAAGACAGGAACAAGAGATATCAATGCTAATGTCAGATAAACCTTGGTTTAAAGTATAGAATACCAGAAATATTTTTACTTATGTTTCGTTGACTATGCAAAGGAACTTGACTGTGTGAATTATAAAAAAATCTGGAAGCCTTGAGAATAAAGGAATTCCAAAGCATTTCAGTATGTTCGTGTGGAACTAGTACATGGATTAATAGGGTGTTGTATGAACAGAACAGCAGATTATTGCATGGTTTAAATATGTAAATGTGTGTGACAGGGTTGTATCATTTCACCATACGTATTCAATCTGTATGCTGAGTAAAAATCAGAGATGTTGGATTATATGAAGAAGAATATATAGAATCAGGATTGGAGGAAGGCTTATTAAGAACCTGCAATGTGTAGATGATACCACCTTGCTCAAAGAAGTATTTGCTTGTGATGATCAAGGATTATCAGTGTGGATTGCAACTCAATGTGAAGAAGACCAAAATTCTCATAACAGAGAAAACAGGTAAAAGAGTGAAATTGTAATGAATTTCATCTTACTTGATGTGTTAGTCTGGGTAGACTATAGAAACAAATTCATAAACATGCATATTTGTATAAGAAATAGGTTTCTATACAAAAGCAATTGAGTATTGAGAAAACATCCCAACCCAGTTCAGCTCAACTCCATATGTTAGATATTAGTCCATATGTCCAATACCAATCTATAAAGTCCTCTTCTGACTCACAAAGCACATGCAATGACCAAAAATGCAGGAAGATCACAGACCAATGGATGGGAAGTCCTGTGGATCCAATGGTGGTATAAGCATCTCAATGTTGGCAGGGATCTTCATGTGGCTTCTCCAGCTCAGGGCACTTTTGTACTTCCATTTGTCTTGTTAGTGGAGTGTCTCCCAGGGAGTGAGTCCAGGCAGGGAGGGAGGGAGGGAGAGAGAGGGAGAGAGAGTCTTCCATCTCCACAGAGGAAATACAGAATTCCCAGAATCCTGAGGAGAAGGCCATGCCCACACAGAGGACTCATTGGCTATGACCTGATTGACAGTGTAGTCTCCATCTCTCCACTCTGAATCCTCAAACTGACACCAGATTATGTAACTACCACACTTGGAACCACAACCATTGTTCAGAGAAGCAGCAGTGAAGAGATCAAGCAGTACATCACATTAGGTAAATCTGCTGCACATTATCTCTTTAAAGTGTTGAAAGGAAAGATGTTATTTTGAGAACCAAGGTGGGCCTGACCCAAGCCATGGTATTCTCAATCATCTCATATGATGTGAAAGTTTGACCTTGAATAAGGAAGACCAAACAAGAATGAATACATTCTTGTTGTGGTGCTGGTGAAGAGTGTTGAAAATACCAAGAGCTCTCAAAAGAACAAATAAAGCTCTCTTGGAAGACGTACAGCCAGAATGCTCCTTACAGACAAGGATGGCAAGATTTGTCTCTTGTATTTTGGACATACTGTCAAAAGAAACCAGTCCCTGGAGGACATCATGCATGGTAATGCGGACGGCACGGATGGCATGTGTGGTAAAATGAAGGGACAGCAGAAAAGAAGAAGGCCCTCCAGGAGATGAAGTGACACAGTGGCTGCAACAATGGGTTCAAACATAAAAAACAACTGTGATGGTAGCAGAAGCACTGATCAGGCAGAGTCACTAAGCTTCAGAACCCATTTGGTGGCACTTACCCACAACAACAACTGATTGATTAAGGCATTTTTTAACATATCAGAAGGAAAGAAACTCTCTCATGTCTCATTGATTGCCTCACACCTTTCATGAAAACAGATTATTCCCTTCTCATTTAGAACCATTATGATTATACTTGAGAAGACCACCAATTCCCAAACACATCCTTGGAAAACGTAAGGAACAATCCATGGGCGGGTGGTGGGTGATGGGAGGTGAGGGGGTGGGGTGGGAGGATCATCTCTTTCTTTAACATAGGAAGTGATTATTCTTTTGAAGAAAATATCCTTCCTATAAAGTCATATGTAATTGAAAAGAACATTAACAACTGAAGTATGCATCATTGGAGGGGCTCAATGACTTTATATGAACCAGTTGTAATGTAATTGAGAACAAATTTGAATTTCACTAACACAATACTTGGTATGGATGAAATTCGGGCTTCAAGATGTTGGCAATAGGTTTTATGTTGTATCAACTTCAATTTTACGAATGTAAAGAGATGTCTCCCTTACTTCCCTAGGTGAATTATATTCCATTGTTCTTTTCAATGTTTTATAATACTTATAAAACTCAATGCAATTAGAGCTTATTATTTATTTCTTAATAAGCTTATTGTCAGTCTTCATTACTAAGAGGTAAATCCTATGAGACAGGAATTTTCTTTGCCTTGTTGTAATATCTATTGGACAGATGCTTCTTCCCAAATATTTCACCAAAGATTTACCAAATATTTTTAACTGAATAGACATATGAATGGATAAAATATGAAGATGGATACTACATAGAGATGGAGGTGGAATATATGTAGTTTTGATTTATCTGAGATTTTAATTTAATTGGCTAAATGCAATTATATAACCTGCACTTTCATAGCTTTTCTAAAGACCAAGAAGAAAATAGCCCAAGCTTTGGATCCAAAGCAACTGGAAATTTGTATCTGTTTGACTAGCTCTCAGAATTGTGAGGAGTCGTTTAACTATCCTGGGTGTCAGCATCATTTGTTATAAGATGGGGATAACAATATTTATTTGACATAATTTACTATATGATGTGAACATTTTTGGCATATTCTCAGTTCTTAATAAATGTTTCTTTTTCATTTTAATTCTCTTCAGAAACTCTCAGGGTTCCTCCAGTACAAAGTGAGTTTCCTTGTCCATGCGTCATCAATTTCAACAACAGGACAGATACAAAAGTTTAAAATAACTCTACTCAACGTTCTTTATGTTCTAATTCTTCACAATACAATTTATATTTGGAGTTAACATCAATAATCTAAGCAATATGTTGACACTTTACTTAAAAGAAATTGCAAATAATCTTTTCTTAAAGGAAATATATTCAACTGCCCTAATATTTAGTGCTTCCATAACAGAAATAAAACAAAATAGATGACTTTAACAAAAATAAACGTATTTTCTCAAGGTTTATGAGACTATAAATCCAAATTCAGCATGGCAACTCTCAGGGAAAGCTTGTTTCTCACTGCTGTCTATGGCAGAAAGTCTTTATATCTCTGAACTTCACTTGTTAGGGAATAATCATGCAACTTGACATCTCCCTACCCCTATTTCTGCTTCTCTTGCTCAATTGTTTAATCTCTTATATATCTCAAACTACATTGATCTAAGACCCAAGATTCACTAATCATGTTCATTCACAACCAAGATGACCATTCTCAAATGGAATTATAACCACAGGCATCATGACAATGACTTGAAACACATATATTTTAAATAATACCTCCAAATTCACTGTCATGAATGCAATGCAGACCCTATAGGACCCTATAGAACATGGTAGAACTATTCCTGTGACTTTCCAAGATTGATACTTTACAAGAGTGGAAAGCCTTATCTTTCTCCACAGGAATGAATGGTGGCTTTGAATTTTGGGTGATTCAGATCGCAACCCATGCTTAACCTTGATATTTAATCCAAAGACTTAAATATTTTGAAAATCTTCTGAAGTTGTCTCCAAAATGAGGGCAATATAGCTAGGAATGTAGCTTTAAGAAAATTTAATATTCTTTATTTCTTATTTGATTGAACTCACTAGGCACATCTTAAATCATGGGCATTTACTTACATAAAAATTTTGGTTTATAAATGCAATTTTGTTAAACACAATTGAAAAGTTTTATTTTTAACATCTACAAAAATTCTTGTACTTAGCTTTGCAATTTCAGAGACTGAGAATATAAAGTTCGAGTTGATGCAAAACTTTATGTAAACAAATAACAATTAAAAATTAATATATTAAAAGTTACTTATATGAATATACCACAAAATATGTATGTATTGAACAGACATAGTGAAAAATATACATACTGTTATATTGATTAGGGAATGGCAAATATATGATTTTAAATAAATATTTTATTGTATCTAGGATGTTTGTTTAAATCAATAAACATCAAAGTAATAAAAGTATCCAAGTAACGTGCTAATAGAGTAATTAAAATACTCACACAAATCAACGGATGTAACTTAAAAAGAAAGAGAAATATGAAACACAAGTAGAAGGACAAATGTAAAAGTATAGCAGACTTACTTAAATGCAATTATATAAGTTACCAAATTAAATGACAAAATATTTCCAATTTCAACTGAGGTATAGAGGAGCTTGGAAGTTGTAACATCTATTCTTACTTGAGAAAACCAGGACACAAAGAAAATCAACTTTCCACAGATTCCTCATGGTATTCAGGGAACAGGACAGACTGATATATTGAATTCTGGAAAGTTGGGAAAATTCAGAGATCATAAATGAGAAGCTCAGTATCAGAAGCAAACTGAGTCCAGGGGCTGACTGTGAACAGGCCAACAAGTGCACATATTTAAGTTAAACATGAAGACAATTAAAACAGCTCCACAGAGCCAAAAGACAACTTTGAGTCTATCCCACTCGAATTTTGAGAACATCTTAAGACCAGATTTGACACATTGAACATTAGTAACAGAGAATCGATGGGCTATGGAAACATAAAGAACCGCACTGAAAAAAAAGAGGGAAAAAGAAAGGGACAAAGACTCAAAGTGGATGTCAGAAGATACTCTGAAACTTGCTCTGAACCACAGAGTAACTAAAGCAAATGAAGAAATAATGAAGTAATAGAGCCCAACAGGAAATTGGGAAGGGCAACTTGAAAGACAAAATAAAATATTATAATAAAATATGCATCAAGTTAGAATTAGAAAAACAAATGTAGAGCACCCACCAGGATCAGATAGAGTGCCCCAGGATGAGCCAGAGCCCCAGCAGAGGAACACCGAATGGAGTAGTGCAGTGGTACCAGGAGGAGCGCCTCAGCAGAGGAGGAGGGTGACTTACAAGTAGCATAAAATACATAGAAAACAGTACAAAGGAGTCACTGAAAAGGATATCAAGAGACCTTCTGGGAAGGTGATGCAGATGTAGGATTGCCACATGAAGAGTTCGCTGTGTGATTGCAAGATTTAGGGGTGAGGAGGACAAGTTGGAGGACCAGAAGGTGAGACCACAGCACCACTGGGTTATTTTGACAGTTCACCCACAAAAAAATGCAGCTATGCTTAACACATACCTTCCTCTTTCACAGAATGGACCAGCGCTATGCCTCCATTGTCTGTGGGGTGGCAATTCCTCCTCTCTTCCCCTTCCCTACCCACTTCCTGTTTGATGGCTAGCCAGCGTTGGAAGTTGCCCAGAACAGTCAACCCCTCAGGGGCATGGCACTGATGCCCACACACAAACGCCTAGATTCCCAGACGCTGTAACCCACAGTGGTCCACAGAGTAGTTTCCATTTTGGTTAATCCCTAGCAGAGGCCCACCTCCCTTCCATGGTGACAGGGGTAAGACTGGCCTCTGCAGATAGATAGCCCCAACTAATTGGAGAGGGATGGGGCCCCAGGGAGACAGAGACACAGCTGGAACCTGAAGCACAGCGGGCTCCAAGGAGTTATTAGATTTTTCCCTATTTTCTTTTGAAAAGGGAAACACAAAGCTCCTTTTCCCACCAGAGGAACATATATTTCTGGGTTTCTCTACAGATTTCCTGCTACATCTTACCTCCTGTGGAACCAGAGCCCACTGTTCTTACCTGATAACTCTGATCAGAACCTCTCTTCCCTTGAGCAGCCACTATAACAGCCTGTTTCCATTTTGGACCACTCAGAAGGTGAGGAGGATAGTTTTGCATATACCAGAAATTCATTATTATAAGTATAACAATGGAAGGACTGTCCTCACCTAATGTAATATAATGGGTCAATAAAATACTCTGGGACATTCAGTATATCCCTCCATGACCCAAACCACCAGAACCTCTGGAACCTGTTCTTTTGGCCTCCATGACACATATTCTCCTGTAACTCACTAAGTAAAATCACATTTCCCATAAGCCTCTTCTCCAACATATTAAAATTACTATATTTAATGGGAAGACTTCCTATGATTAATTCCATCATTTAAAACCTACTCCAGAGAACCTATATCCTAATCATCTACTCACCTACCTAATAATCCCTTATCACCTACACCCAACATGTTTTCTAGCCCCTATTTGATCATACACTAACATAAAGAGCTATTCCCACACTCCTACACATCCCCTACACCCCCTACACTATGCACCACCTTTAGCTCAACTAAGATGCAAAACAAACAACAGCCAACACCAGCAGCTGCCACAGTAGATCTAGATCAACAAAACTCAATTACTGAAGAAGACCCAATCCTAATGATTTACACAGAAGCAACAGCCCTTGAGCTGCCAGAGAAATAATGCATGAGAATATTGTGTAGGGCCATCATAGAAATTAGGGGATCAATACTTAAAACTAATGAAAAGTAGAGATACTAGAATCCTCGCACTGAAGAGACATCCAGGAGGTAAGGAATGAAGTGGCAGAAAGAGAGAAAAAAGGGGAATAATCTCAACAACAAAGTGGAAAAATGGAAACACACACACACATCAAGACATATAGTTGTCAAATTAAACAATTTCAAGGAAAATGAGAGAATCTTAACAACAGCTAGAGAGAAAAAAGCGGTCACACATAAAGGTAAACAGATAAGAATAAGCTCAGAGCTCTCTGAAGCAACCCTGCAGGCAAGAAGAAACTAGAGCAACATACTCCGAAAGTTGAAAGACAAAAACTCGATCCAAGAAGTCTTTTTCCAGCAAAGCTCTCCATCAAATTTGAAGGAGATACAAAAGTTTTCTTAAATAAGGAAACATTTAGAAAATTTGTGAAAACAAAACCAACATTACAAAAAAATATGTCCCAGTTCTTTCTTGGCAGGAAATCAACAACCGCAGCACACAACAGGAAACCACCACAGGTATCACACAATCCAGAAACCAACACACTGAAAACAGTACCAAAAACATTACAGATTCAACAGAGAAACAAAGACAAGAATAAACTCCTCACACACACACACACACACACACACACACACACACACACACACACTACCCTATAAAGGAATAGAAAGGAAAATAAAAAACACAAATAGTATGAGATGACAACTAATATACATTTCGATTTAATTATACTGAATGTTAAAGGTTTAGATACACCTATTAAAAACTCAGACAAAAATAGACTGGATGAGTCAAATAGAGTCAAAGGATGGTGAAAATTTTACCAAGCTAATGGCAATCAAAATAAAAAATAGGGGTTGAAATACTAATCTCCTGACAAAATAGAATTCAAGATACATGATATAATGAAAGATAAGACTACATTGCATAAGATTCAAGAGGTCAATTGACCAAGAACCCATAAATATAATAAATATATAAATGCCCAATGAAAGACATTTGAAATTTGTCAACCAAATCTTCAAAGAAATGCAAAGAAAAGTTACTGGGTCAACAATTATAGTAATGATTTCTTTACACTGCTCTCAAAGAAAAATCAAAAGGTCAATAACAATATAGAAACTGAAGAGCTGACTGACACAATTGAATAATTTGACTTCCTAGCCATATTTTTTATTAAAAGATCATTTACTGGGGGCTCTTATAGCAATCCACACATCAATTGTATCAGGCATATGTGTACACACATTGCCACAATTATTTTCTAAACATTTACTTTCTATTGAATCCTTGGTATCAATTCCTCCTCCCCCACTTCCCTCCCACCACCACCCTTGATAAATTATAAATGATTATTTTTTTCATATCTTACACTGATTTCTGTCTCCCCTCTCCCATGGATTCTGTTGTTCTTCCTGCTGAGATGGTGGTGGTGATGGTGGTGGTTGTGGTGGTTGTGGTGGTGGTGGTGGTTTTGTGTCAATCATTGCAATGGTGTCCCCCTTCATCTCCTCATTTCCCCACCTTCCCCCTACCCTCCTGGTATCCCTACTCCCATTCCTGTTTCTGGATACCATGTGTTTTGGAGCTCTTATCTCTACCTGTGTACATGTTCTTGTCTAGCCCACAATGAAAGACAGGACTGGGGTCATGATAGTGGGGGGAGGGGGAGGGTGAGAAAGCTTCATGCAATGATGCACAATACAGGGAGATCACAGGCCAGTGGGTGCAGATTTGTGTGGACTGCCTTGTCCCTGGCAGCTTTCTGTGTGAGTCAGCAGCAGGAGAGTAGAGCAGAAAGATGAGGAGGAGGTTCCCAGGGCCCTCCTTATGAGGAATTCACTCCCACAAGGAGGCACCATCTGGCTGTGACCTGATTGACAGGCTACACTGCACCACTACACGTCAAGCTGACATGAAATTATGTAACCTCCACGGAGGGATATAGGAGGGTGGGAGAGATAAAGGGAGATTATGTCAAGGAGTCCAGGAAGGAAAAAGTATGTTTGAAAACTGATTATGAACCAATTGTACAATTTTGACATGCTTGAACTATGGGATGATATGACATCTGCATTAAATCCCAAGTTACAGCAAATTTAAAGAAAATGAAACAAACAAACAAAAAGCATAGATCCATGAATGGAGTTTGGAATTAAGCACAATCCTAGCTCCAACTTAAGAACAATTAATTTTTACATCATGGTGCTGTTTTATACTCACTTTCAGGAAGGAAACACAGAACTTACTGGTGATATAACAAAATGTGGGGAAGAATTTAGATGGTGTTGGACTATCAGATAAAATAGCATCTAGAATCTTAAAGACTTGTCTCCAAACAAGAAGTCACATGAGAGCTATCAACTAAGTTCACCTGTGAGAAGCACGCCATCATCAGTCACCAAAGGATTGGAATCAATGTAATTCAAAATCAAAGGAGGCTACACTGTGAGAACCTAGTCTGCAGAAGGCAATGGATGACAGTGGCATCGTTTGTGGGATGAATCTTGGAAATAAGCCTCTAGAACTCCCTCTATCTAAAATTGAGGGGTGGGAGGAAAGTCACTAAGCGCTTGGGAGATAGAAGAATAGAAGATCAAAGGCATAAATCTGACCTGAACAGTTAAAATGTTGTCAGTAGATCCACCCCAACATCTACCCCCATAATGCAGGCTGGACCTGATCTGGTTCCCAAATTTTTCTTTATTTTCAGTTTGTATTATTTGTTTGGTTTTTGTTCATTCACAGAAGAGTATATCTTAGAGGTACGGTGTCAATGGAGGTCACCTATTTGAAGCTGTCTTATATGCTTTTCCATTTGGGGGCATATGATACCCAGGATTGATGAACCTATTGGTATAGCAAGTAGAAAAAGGGGTTAAAGTGGAGAGGGGGTACAATGGTGGTGGTAATGGCGATGTCAGGTAGTCCATGTAGAAAAAAACAGTTTGGAAACTGATTATGTTAGAAATTGTGCAACAATTCTATTTGCTGTGATTGAAATACAGAATGATATGTCATATGTTAAAGCCCAAAAAATAGTGGGGAAAAAAGAAAATATCAAGGGTATTAGCAGCTGGGCTTAACAGATAATTATTGAAGACTCTGTTTCACATGAAGGTACGCTTAATCACATAGAACATGCATTCACCAAGACAGCAGGTTCTTAGTCCTATAACACATGATATATAAATCAGGAAAAGCATACTTTTAGATCACGATGGCATTAAGCTAAAAGCAATAAAAATATTCATGAACAACTATTTGTAATATTTGGAAATGAAGCAATATACATTTACATTTTATTTTAGCCAAGAGGCTGAGAAGCAAGAAATAATATATTTCTATAAAAATGATTAGTCAAAAGGAAGTGTCAAAGGATATTAACACACAGGTTTAATTAGCAAAAAGTGGTAATAAAATTAAGAAAAAATGTCAGGATATTGTAAAAAGTGTTTACAAAGCAATTTTGCATTAGAAACATATATTAGAAAAGAAGAATTAACAGTCAGTAAGAGTGTGTCTTACATACTTTGGACATATTGTCAGGAGAGGCCAGTCCCTGGAGAAGGACATCATGTTTGGTGAAGTGGAGGGGCGGTGAAGAGAGGGTGGCCTTCAAGCAAATGGACTGACAACATGGCTACAGCCATGAGCTCAGGCATGAGAACAATTGTGAGGGTGGCATAGGATGGGCGGTGTTTCCTTCTATTGTGCATGGAATCACTCTGGACAGACCACCTCAACGCCACCTAACATCAAGTTTCTACGTTAGTACTCCAAAGGGGTGGGGGGAGAGCTATTTTAACTAAGGAAATGAAAAAAATATGAAAAATTAGATCAGAAATTGGGTGGGAATGATAAATATTAGACCTTTTGAAAAATCTATTTAGTATCTCTGTGGCAAGGTTGTTATGCTGGTAGGTGCCGTGAGGTAAGTCTGACTTAGCAACCCAATGTCCAACCATACAAAACACTGCCCAATACTGTGTTATCCTCATGATCATATTTTGACTGAGTGCATTGTTACAACCATCATGTCATTCCAGATCATCAAGGATCCTCCTCTTTTCCACTGGCTTATATTTACTAGGAATGAAGCACCTTTCCATGGTCTGAACTTTCTTTTACTTTAATCTGGAACTCACAAGTCTAATTTTTATGGAAATAGAAAGCCTCATCTTTATCCTATGAAAGAGCTGGTGGTATTAAACTACTGATCTCATGTTTAACAGACCAAAGCACAACCTATTATGTAATCAAGGCTCTTTAGAGTAAGAACAGATTATGAAAAATAGATTGCTTTCAATCAAGACCCATCTTCGTTATCCCTTCTTGGATATGCTCAGTGTAGCTTTTATTTATAGAGTGGTTCTGTGTTGGGCTGTGATCCATATGGTCAACCCATATAGTGTGAGATAAGTGACTTTTCTTCTATACCTACTGTGCTGTTTATACTTACAGGGGACTCATGTTGAACTTGTCCTTTTGTGATTAACTCCGTTTTGCATAATTTCCTCCAACTCTTCCCATAAAACGAAATGCCTTATGTGGTCATTAGTGCTTTTTAGTGTTGCACCAAACTCCATTGTGTGTATGTGCCAGAGCTCATTAATCCACTCATCTATTGATGAAAATTTAGGTTGTTTCCAACTGGTTGCTTTTGTGAATTGTGCCGCAATAAGCACTGGAATGGGTACGACTGGTCCTGGTTCATTTCTTACCTCTTCTGGGTATATGCCCAGTAGAGGGATAGCAGGGTCATAAGGTAGCTCAATTTCCATTTGCTTTAAATATTTCCAGATTGCTTTCCACAGAGGCTGTACGTATCTACATGACCACCAGTAGTGGAGGAAAGTGCCCATCTCACCACATTCTCTCCAACATTTGTGCTTTCTGATTTTCTGCTTTGGCCTATCCTCAAGGGTGTTGAATGGTATCTCATAGTTGTTTTAATTTGCATTTCTCTGATGACTAGTAATTGGGAGTATTTTCTCATATGTTTATTGGCCATTTGGGTCTCATCCCTAGTGAAACTTCTTTTCTGATCATTTGCCCACTTCTTCAGGGAGTTAACTGTATTCCTCTTTTTGTAAGAGGGTATTATAGATTTTAGTAATAAGCCCTTTGTCTGTTGTATCATTGCTAAAAATCCTTTCCTAGTCTGTGGGTTACCTTGTTACCTTCAAGGAAAAATCTTTCGATGCACACAGGTGATTTATCTTTTGTATATCCCACTTGTCAATTTCAGGTTTACCTTTGTGTGTACCTCCCTATTGCAGTTATCCGATGTATTCCCTAAGCCAAGATTCTTAGGTTTCTCCTGATTCCTTCCTTGATGGTCCTGATAGTTTGACCTTTTATTTCTAGGACAGTGATCCACCTTCAGTTTCTTCTTGTGCCTGGGGTGAGTTAAACATCGTTTCATTTTTATACAGGTAGATATCTACTCTTTGCAGCATGACTTGTTAAAGAGGGCATCTGCCTCCCACTTGATGCTTTCTGGGCCACTGTTAAAGATCAGTTGTCTATGTGCTGACAGTTTTATTTCTTGTTTTTTTTCTTTTCTTTTCCATTGGTCTGAGTATCTGTCATTATACTAGTACTATGCTCTTTTGACCACTGTGACTGTGTAGTAAGTGTTAAAGTCAGGTAAAGCGAACCCTCTGACTTTGTCCTTCTTCTTGCGACGTTCTCTGCTAATTCTGAGCTTCTTCCCTTTTCCTTTGAAATTGATGGTTAATTTTTCCAAATCTTTGAAGAAAGTTGTTGTATTTGATTTGGGATAGCATTAAACATATATAAGGCCTTGGGTAAGATTGACATCTTTACTATAATGAGTCTTCCAATCCATACGCATAAGATATTCTTCCATTTGTGGAGGTCGCTTTTGGTTTCCTGTAGGGTGCTATAATTTTCCTTGTATAAGTCATTTGCTTTTCTGATTAAATATACCTCTAGATATTCCAACTTTTTCCTGGATATTGTGAAGGGTACTGCCTTTTTGATCTCTTCTTCCTTGGTCTTGTTCAATGCATATAGCAAACCAATAGATGTATCTTTGTTGATCTTGTATCCTAGCATTCTTCCATACTCCCCTATCACTGTCAGTATGCCTATTGTGGAGTTTTGGGGATTTTCAATGTATAGAATCATGTCATCTGAAAATAACAATAGTTTCACCTCCTCCCCTTCCAGTTGGATACCGTTAGTGTCCTTCAACTGTCTTATGTCGTTAGCTAGAATTTCCAGTATGATGTTGAATAGAAGTGGGGACAAGAGGTATCCTCCTCTGGTCCCCTTTTTCAATGGGATTATTTTTTTTTCTTTTCTTCATTGACTATGATGTTGGCTGTTGGCTTTTCTTAAATAGCTTGTATTAACTTGAGGAATTTGCTTTCCATTCCTATGTTTCTGAGTGTCTTAATTAGGAATGGATGCTGGATGTTGTTAAATGCTTTTTCTGCATCTATCGATATTATCATGTGTTGATTATACATTTCCTTCTCAATGTGGTTTATAATATTGATAGGTTTCTGGATGTTAAACTATCCCTAAATCCTTGGGATAGATCCTACTTTATCATTGTGGATGATATGTTTTATATACTTTCATATTCTATTGGCTAATATTTTGTTAAGGATTTTTGCATCTATGTCCATTAGAGATATTGGCCTGTCGTCCTCTGTTCCTGTGGGATCCTTTCCCTGTTTGCGTATCAAAGTTATTCTAACTTTGCAAAATGAGTTTGGGAGTTTTCCATTCTTTTCTATTCTCTGGAATAATTTGTGGATGATTGGTGTCAGCTCTTCCATGAATACTTAGTGGAATTCTCATGTGAAGCCATCTGATCCGGGAGCTTCTTGTGTTGATAGTTTCTTGATAACTGTATCTATTTCTTCCTTTGCTCTGGGTATGTTGAGATTCTTGACCTCTATCTGGGATAATCTAGGAAGGGATTATATTTCAAAATATTCGTCCATATCCTCCATGTTGTTGAATTTATTAAAATACAGACTTTCATAGTATTTTGTGATTATCCTTTTTTTTTTAAACGTTTTATTAGGGGCTCATACAACTCTTATCACAGTCCATACATATACATACATCAATTGTATAAAGCACATCTGTACATTCTTTGCCCTACTCATTTTCTTTTCTTTCTTTCTTTTCCCTTTTCTTTTTTTACAATTTATTATGGACTCATACAACTCTTATCACAATCCATACATATACATACATCAATTGTATAAAGCACATCCATACATTCCCCGCCCCAATCATTCTCAAAGCATTTGCTCTGCACTTAAGCCCTTTGCATCAGGTCCTCTTTTTTTTTCCCCCTCCCTCCCTGCTCCCCCCTCCCTCATGTGCCCTTTGTAATTTATACATCATTATTTTGTCATATCTTGCTCTATCCGGAGTCTCCCCCCCCCCCCCCGCTTTTCTGTCGTCCCTCTCCCAGGGAGGAGATCACAATTGGATCTCTGTAATCAGTACCCCCTTTCCAACCCACTCACCCTACGCTCTCCCAGCCTCACACCCTTGGTCCTGGAGGCACCGTCCACCCTGGATTCCCTGCGCCTCCAGCCCTCATATGTACCAGTGTACAACCTCTGCCCCATCCAGCCCCGCAAGGTAGAATTCAGACCATGGCAGTTGGGGGGAAGAAGCATCCAGGATCTGGGGGAAGGCTGTGCTCTTCGTCGGTACTACTTTGCACCCTGACTGACCCATCTCCTCTCCTAAGCCCCTCTATGAGGGGATCTCCAGCGGCCGACACTTGGGCCTTGGCTCTCCACTCCGCACCCCCCCCCATTCAATGTGGTATATATATAAATACATATATACATATATATATATACACACACACACACACACATTCTTTTTTTTTTTTCATGATGCCTTATACCTGGTCCCCTCGACACCCCGCGATCGCATGGGCTGGTGTGCTTCCTCCATGCGGGCCTTTTTGCTTCTGAGCTAGATGGCCGCCCGTTTATCTTCAAGCCTTCAAGACCCCAGTCACCATCTCTTTTGATAGCCGGGCACCATCCGCTTTCTTCGCCACATTTGCTTATGCACGCATTTGTCTTCAGCGATCCTATTATGGAGGTGTGCAGCCAATGATATGATGATTTTTTTGTTCTTTGATGCCTGCTAACTGATCCCTTTGGGATCACTCGCTCACTCAGGCTGGTGTGTTCTTCCATGTGGGCTTTGTTGCTTCTGAGCTAGATGGCCGCTTGTTTATCTTCAAGCCTTTAAGACCCCAGTCACTATCTCTTTTGATAGCCGGGCACCATCAGCTTTCTTCACCATATTTACTTGTTCACCCACTTTGACTTCAGCAGTTGTGTCGGGAGAGTGAGCATCATAGAGTACCAATTTAATAAACGAAAGTATTCATGCATTGAGGAAGTGCTTGAGTAGAGGCCCAAGGTCCTTCCGCCACCTTAATATTAAACCTATAAATGTAGATAATTAGATCTATTTCCCCGTCCTCATATATATGTTTGCATGTACACGTCTTTGTCTAGACCTCCATAAATGTCCCTTGACTCCCAGCTCCTTCCTCCCTCTCCCTTGACTTTCCTCCTGCCCCACCACCATGCTCCGTCCCCACCTGGGCTACAGCTTTACCTCTTCTCTATGCAACCTTGCCCTTGATCGTTCCCCATCAGGCATGTCACTCCCCCCTCACTACCATTTTGGGTCCCATGTTGTTCCCTTGTCCCTGTGTTTATTAACACCACTTCCTTACCCTCCTCCCCCTCCCCACCCGGATCTGTCTGTCCCCCCAGAACTGTCTGTCCTATTGTTTTTCCTCCACATAGTTCATCCAGCCTGTCCTATTCAGACAGACCTGTGGAGACACTAACATGCACGAAAACAAGACAGAGGAAAACAAAGCAACAGTATACAACCAGAGAATAAAACAACATAAACAAACCACTGACAAAGAACAAAACAAAACACTTCACAAAAGAAAGGCTTGTAGTTCGTTCAAGGATCGTTGGCTGGCCCTTAGGAGCGTTTTCCAGTCCAGTCTGTTGGGGCACAATGCCCTGGCCCCAAAGTCCACTTTCAGCATTCCCTGGGGACATTGCCACTCCATTCCCTTGCTGTTCCACTGCATTCCCCCAGTGCTTTGCCTCGGTGTGGTGGGATCAGGTCAGGTGCAATTCCCACACTGTGTCTCCGGTGCCGTCCCCTGTATTGCCCTTAGTCACTGAGGGGCATCATGTCTCATAGTAGGGCCAGCCATGTTGTTCTCTCTGTGGACTGGCTGCTCTACTCAGGAACATCATCCTCACGGCCTCGTGGGCCAGGCTGTGTTCCACTGTCTCCTCCTGCCCCTTCATCTGCTCCCGTGTGCTCTGATCAGACATGTCCATCTCCCGGAGCTGCAGAATCAATGTCATCCTTTGAAACAAATTCTTTTTTGGGGAGGGGCAGGAATCCACTTAATTTTTGGTGCTGGGCCCTACTCCACGCCGGGATATTGCATTCATACTTTGCGGCACTGGGTTGAAGTCTGGTCCCACTTTCCCTGAGGAGATATAAACAATACCCTCCCCTTGGGTGGATTAGTGCCCCATGCCCCCACTTCCCTTTTCTTCCTTATATTCATCATTTTATTTTCCTTTCCCCACCTCCTCCACTGTTGTCTACCATGTGCATCCCTGGTTTTGATCTGGTCTCTGCCATACTACACAGTCTTCACCCCAGAAATGTTTGTATACAGTAGCTTTTTCCCCTATGCCACTTTTGCATTAAAAAAATAGTTTAAAAAATTTTTTTAATTAAAAAAAATTTTTTTTTTATTCTTACCTCAGCGGGCTCATGTTGTACTTGTCCTTTTGTGCCTGACTTACCTCGCTTAGCATGATTACCTCCAGTTCTTCCCATGCCACTATGTGCCTCATACGTTCATCACTGCTTTTTAGTGATGCGTAGTACTCCATTGTATGTATATACCACAATTTTTTAATCCAATCCTCAGTTGATGGAAATTTGGGTTGCTTCCAACTCCTTGCAATTGTGAACTGTGCCGCAATGAACATTGGAGCACAGATGTCTGGTCTTGGTTTGTTCCTTGCCTCTTCTGGGTACATGCCCAGTAGGGGAATTGCTGGGTCATATGGTAACTCTATTTCCATCTGTTTTAGGTATCGCCAGATTGATTTCCATAGTGGCTGTACATACTTACAGGCCCACCAGCAGTGGATGAGAGTTCCTGTCTCCCCACAGCCCCTCTAACACTTGTTGCTTTCTGATTTTTTGAATTGGGCTACCTTTGAGGGTGTCAGGTGGTACCTCATTGTTGTTTTAATTTGCATTTCTCTTATGGCTAAAGATCGGGAACATTTTCTCATATGTTTGTTGGCCATTCGGATTTCTTTGCCTGTGAAACTTCTGTTCAAGTCCTTTGCCCACCTTTCAAGTGGGCTATTGGTTTTTTTCTTTTTGGAAGCTATCAGAGTATTGTAGATTTTAGTAATAAGACCTTTGTCTGATGTGTCGTTGCTAAAGATGTTTTCCCAGTCTGTGGAATCTCTTATTACTCTCTTGGTGAATTCTTTAGATGTACACATGTGTTTTATCTTCAGTATATCCCATTTATCGATTTGTGCCTCCTCTGTGTTTGTGTCCTTCCCTATTTCTGATAGCCTGTGTATTCCCTGCACCAAAGTTCTCAAGTTGGTCCCAATTCCCTCATTGATGGCCCTAATAGTTTGGGGTTTAACTTCAAGGTCTGTGATCCACCTTGAGTTTATTCTTGTGCATGGAGTGAGATAAGGGTCTTGCTTCATTTTTCTGCATGTGGATATCCATTTTTTCCAGCACCACTTGTTAAAGAGGGCATTGGCTTCCCATTTGATATATTTGGGGCCCTTATCAAAGATCAGCTGTGTGTATGCTGATGCTTTTATTTCTGGGTTTTCAGTTCTCTTCCATTGGTCTGAGTATCTGTCATTGTACCAATACCATGCAGTTTTGAGAACTGTGGCTGCATAGTATGTGCCAATGTCAGGTAAAGCAAGCCCTCCCACGGTGTCCTTGTTCTTGAGGAGTTCTCTGCTAATTCTGGTTTTTTTCCCTCTCCATATGAAGTTGGTAATCAGTTTTTCCATTTCTTTGAAGAAAGATGATGGTAATTGTATCGGATGGCATTAAACTTATATTGTGCTTTTGGCAGAACTGACATCTTAACTATATTAAGTCTCCCAATCCAAGAGCATGGAATATTCTTCCATTTGTTGGGGTCGCTCTTGGTTTCTTGTAATAGTGTTCTATAGTTTTCCCTATATAGATCTTTTGTTTTTTTAGTCAGGTGTATCCCTAGATATTTCAATTTGTGTTTGGCTATTGTGAAGGGTACCACCTTTTTGATCTCTTCTTCTGTGGTCTTATCTGATGTGTATAACAGTCCGATGGACTTCTGTTTGTTGATCTTGTATCCTGCCACTCTGACAAACTCCTCTATTGCTTCCAGTACTCCCCTTGTGGAACTTTTGGGATTTTCCATATATAGAATCATATCATCTGCAAATAAGTATAGTTTCACCTCTTCCTTCCCCAGACGTATACCTTTGATGTCACTTCTTTGCCTTATGCTGTTAGCTAAAACCTCCAGCACGATATTAAATAGGAGTGGGGACAAGGGGCATCCTTGTCTGGTCCCCTTTTTCAGTTGGATTGTGTTAGTCATTTCTCCATTGACTACCACTTTGGCTGTTGGTTTTTCATATATAGCTTGTATTGTCTTGAGGAACTTTCCTTCCATTCCTATCTTCGCTAGTGTCTTAAACAGGAATTGGTGTTGGATGTTGTCGAATGCTTTTTCTGCGTCTATTGATATAATCATGTGATTCTTATAATTTTTCATGTCGATGTGACGAATAATACTAATGGTCTTTCGTATGTTGAACCATCCCTGCATCCCTGGTATGAATCCCACTTGGTCATGGTGAATTATTTGTTTTATATACTTTTGTATTCTGTTGGCTAGTATTTTGTTAAGGATTTTTGCATCAATGTTCATTAGGGATATTGATCTGTAGTTCTCGATTCTTGTGGGATCCTTGCCCGGTTTGGGTATCAGAGTTATACTAGCTTCATAGAAGGAGTTTGGGAGTTTGCCATCTTTTTCTATGTTCTGGAAAAGTTTGTGTAGGATTAGTATTAGTTCTTCCCTGAATGCTTGGTAGAATTCTCCAGTGTAGCCATCTGGTCCAGGGGATTTTTTTGTTGGTAATTCCTTGATAACCTTTTCTATTTCTTCTATTGCTATGGGTCTGTTGAGATTCTTGATGTCTGCCGAGGATAGTCTAGGGAGGGATTGTTTTTCCAGGAATTTGTCCATGTCTTCCAAATTGTTGAATTCATTGGAGTACAATCCTTCATAGTACTGTGTAACTATCCTTTTTATTTCATTGGGGTCTGTTGTAATGACCCCTCTTTCATCCCTTATTCTTGCTATTGAGATTTGTTCCCTCCTTTCTTTGGTTAGGTTTGCCAATGGTCTATCGATCCTGTTTATCCTTTCGAAGAACCAACTTTTAGCGATATTAATTTTTCCATAGTTTTTTTATTTTCCCTCTCCTGAATCTCAGCCCTGATTTTTATAATTTCTTTTCTTTTGCTATTAGTAGGGTTGTCCTGCTGACTCTGCTCTAGTTTTTGTAAATTTTGTGTCAGCGTATCCATCATGATTCTCTCTTCCTTTCTTATGTGTGCTTGTATTGCTATGAACCTTCCTCTGATGACTGCCTTTGCTGTGTCCCATAAGTTTTGGTACATCGTGTGCTCATTTTCGTTGGTTTCTAGAAATTTCCTGATTTCATCTCTGATCTGCACCAGTATGCACTCCTTTTGCAGTAGAGTTATTCATTCTCCAATTATTTGCTCTTATTTTCTTTGTCTTCTTTTTGTTGATTTCCAGTCTTATGGCACAGTGGTCAGAGAGAGAGGTCTGTATTATTTCAATGTGCTTAAATTTATGTAGATTTGCCTTATGCCCCAGCATGTGGTCTATCTTCGAATATGTGCCATGGGGACTTGAAAAGAATGTGAATTTTTTTTTATTTGGATGAAAATCTCTGTAAATATCTATTAGGTCAAATTGTCTAATTGTGGAGATTAGCTCCCTAGTCTCCTTGTTGAGTTTCTTTCCCTGTGATCTATCTTTCTCAGTGAGTGGTGTGTTGAAGTCACCCACTATAATTGTCGAGTCTGTGATTTCTTTCTTAATCTTTTGGAGTGTTTGGTTGACGTATTGAGCTGGCCTCTCATTCGGGGAATATATGTTTACAATGCTTAGTGGTTCATTGTCTATGATTCCCTTGAGCATTATATAGTGTCCCTCCTTATCTCTTTTTATGGTTTGCACTTTGAGGTCAATTTTATCCGAGATAAGGATTGCAACCCCTGCTTTTTTTGTATTGCTATTTGCTTGGTAGGTCCTTCTCCAGTCTTTGATTCTCAGCCTATTTTTGTCTGTAGCCTTGATATGTGTCTCCTGTAGGCAGCAAATTGATGGGTTGTTTTTTCTAAGCCATTCTGCTAGTCTCAGTCTTTTAATGCCTGAGTTCAGGCCATTGATATTCAGGGTTATTATCTCCATGTGCAGACTCTGTGATGCCATTTTATACCTTTTGTGTTGGGAGTTTTCCTACTGTCTTTTATCATTAGTATGTGTTTTGTATGTGTTACATTCTTGACTTCTTTCCATCCTTAAGCGATTGCTATCTTGGGGCCTTTTTTCTCTTTGTTGTGGTCTGGGTGAAGTTGTTCTATGTGTTGGTCTCTTATTAGTGCTTGGTGAGTGTTGTTCTTCTGCCCATACTGAGTCAGCGAGGATCTTTTGTAAGGCTGGGTTTGTTGTAACGTATTTTTTGAGTTTTTCCTTGTCTGGGAAGACTTTTACTTCTCCATCGATCTTGATTGATAATTTGGCTGGGTAGAGTATTCTTGGATTTGCGTTGTTTTCCTTCAACTTTTGGAATATGTTACTCCACTCTCTCCTTTTTTTCATAGTTTCTGCTGATAGGTCTGAACATATCCTTATGTAGTGACCTTTATATGTGATTTCTTTTTTTGCCCTAGCTGCTTTCATGATTTTCTCCTTTTCCTCAAAGTTGGATAGTTTAACTATTATGTGCCTTGGTGATTTCTTCTTGGGGTCCCGCCGTGCTGGTGTTGGTTCAGCCTCCTGGATGGTTGCTTGGTTTTCATTCATTAGGCTAGGGGAGTTTTCCTCCAAGAATTCTCTCGCTACTGTTGCAGATGACTTCTTTGTTGTGTCTTCCTCCGGTAGGCCAATAATTCTAATGTTGTTCCTCTTCATAGCATCAGACATAGCTCTTAGGTTTTCTTCGGCTTCTCTGATGCTCTTATTAGATTTTTGTTCACGTTTATTAAAGTCTGCTTGGTTGTCCTCCAAGATACTGATGCGGTTCTCTGATTCCTCCAGTCGATTCTCAAGGAACATGATTTTGCTATTGTTTTTCGTTATTTCCTCCCTAAGCTCCTGTATTTCCTTTTGGTGTATGGCTTTTATCTCCTCTATCGTTTCGTCCTTTTTTCTGTATTGTTTCCTTCATATCCTGCATGACTCCAAGCAGCATTCTGAGAGCTTCTTTGTATGGCTTCTCAATGTCTGCTTCTTCTATGTATGTTGCTATGTTCAGCACATCTTCTGCCTTTGTCTTTTGTTTCTCCTGTTTTTTCGTTGAGGTCGTTGGGGCTGATGGCTGTTTGCGTTGAATTGTTTTTGAGGGACCAGGTGCCATTTTCTAGTCTCTCTCTGGAAGACTGATAGGAATGCTTCTTCGAACTGCCTACAGCTGATTTTGCTAGGTTATTAACCTACCACTTTATCTTCCTGTGGCTTCCCTATCAGGGGAGTGCCCCAGATGGCAGATCGGCTGCCTGCCCCAGTGTTGCAGGGACTGGGCTGAAGTTCCTGCTATTGGTTTGAATATTGATAAGTGTTGGCTGAGCTGCCTTATGTCCCCAGGTACACAGGCAGGAACTCCCTGGTGAGGAGTCAGAGGAGTATCCCCTGGAGAGCAAGCAGGCCTTTCCCTAGCCTTGGGCTATCTATGCAGGGTAGAGTTCACCTAGCTGGGTGTGGCCCGGGCACAAATGCCCTAGGGCAATGGGAGTGTCCCGTAAGTCTGCAATGGAGTGTGAGAGAGCAGTTCAGGAACAAGAGGGGGAGCAAAATTAAACTGTGAGATCGGCCTGTGCCGGGGTACAGGGACGCGAGGGAAGGAAAAGCAACTATGCAGCTGGGTCCTACTCCCTGCCTGTGGACCTGCAAGGGCCCACTCCCTGCCCCAAGCCCCAGCGGCAATCCGCAGCTGAGCCCCCAGAAGAGTCACAAGAAAGCTGCTGAGCAGCCCCCAGAGAAGTGGGGGTACAGAGAGCAGAGATGTTAACCAGCACCGCAGTGTAGCTGAAGCTTGATCCCTGCCTATGGAGCTGTGGGGGTTTGGGTTCAGTCCTTGCTCAGCCCACGCGGCGCAGCAAGCTGTGGCTGTGCCCCGAAAAAGCCCCTGCGCAGCCCTCCAAGGCTGCGTGGGAATATAGAGCAGAGACGCAAACAGATGCAACAATGCAGCGGAACACCAATCCCTGCCGGTGGAGCCTCAAGGGCCCTGTCCCTGCCCTGAGGCAGGCAGCAGAAAACTGTGGCTGCACCGAGGCCAAGCCCTGCTACAGGCTCCAAATGGTCCCGGCTTGGGCAGACACAGCGGCTAGGCTAGGGTCGAGTCCCAGCCGGCTTCCACTGAGGTAAGCCAAAAGCCCCCAGCCCCTCAAAACCCCGTGGATCTGAGCCTACTTATCTTTATGATGCACCTCCTGCGATCCAGTGGCGTTGAATTTCCCTCTGAGCAACTCTCCTGGGCTGAATTCTGCGGACCCTCTGGTATGTGTTACTCCGTCACCATCTTCCCGGAAGTCCCCGTGATTATCCTTTTAACCCCATTTGGGTTTGTTGTAATTTTCCCTGTTTCATCCCTCATCCTGGCTACTGATGTTTGCTCCTTCCTTTCCTTGTTTAGGCTTGCAAGTGGTCTGTCGATTCTGTTGATCTTTTCAAAGAATGAGCTTTTTGCTGTATAGATTTTGTTTGCCGTGTTCACATGTCTTCCCACTTGTTTAACTCTGACCTGATATTTATTATATCTTTTCTTTTGCTATTGGAGGGGTTATTTTGTTGACTCAGTTCTAATTTTTGGAGGTTTTGTGATAGTGTATCAGTCATAAGTCTCTCTTCTTTTTTTTGTATATGTACTTATTGCTATCAAGCTACCTCCGATAATTACTTTTGAAGTGTCTCACAGGTTTTGATAGATTATATTCTCATTCTCATTAGTTTCTAGAAGCTTCCTAAACTCATCTCTCATCTGGGTCAATACGCTTTCTTGTCTCAGAAGATCGTTATTCATCCTCCAATTTTTTCCCCTGGTTTTTCTGGTCGTCCTTTTATTGATCTCCAGCTTTATGATGCATGATCTGAGAAGGATGTCTGAGTTACCTCTGTGTTTCAATTTACTCAGGTTGGACTTCCGCCCCAGAATGTGGTCTATTTTTGAAAATGAGCTGTGTGCACTTTAAAAGAATGTGATTTGGTTTTTTTTGTTTGTTTGTTTTTTTGTTTTTTGCATTTGGGTGGAAACCTCTATAAATATCTATCAGGTCCAGTTGCCTAATTGTACTGTCTAGCTCTGTTGGCTCCCTGCTGAGCTTCTTTTCCCCCTTATATATCTTTCTCTCATAACAGTATTTTAAAGTCACCCACTCTGATGATTGAATCTGTGATTTCTTTTTTTCAACTTCTGAATAATTTGATGAATTTTGTGGGTCTCTTGTTAGCACATATATATTTATTATGCTCACTGGTTCCTGGTCTACCAATCCTTTGAGCGCTCTATAGTGCGCCTCCTTGTCTCTTGTTATGGTTTTCACCTTGAAGTCAATTTTGTCGGAGATAAGGACCACAACCCTTGCTTTTTTAAAAGTTTCGATTTGCTGGCATATTTTCCGCCAGACTTTTATTTTTAGTTTATTTTTGTCTGCAAGCTTAAGATGTATCTCTTGCAGGCAACAGATTGAGGCATTGTTTTCTAAGCCAGTCTGCTATCCTTTGTCTTTTAATGGCTGAATTGAATCCATTGACATTCTGAGTTATTATCATGATCTGCTGACTTATTGCTGTCATCACGTACCTCTTAGGTTTGGTGTTTTCCTATGTCCCTTCATGTCAGTGTGCCATTTGTGTGTGGAGCTTCATTCTTATTCTTTTTTGTTCCCCTTTAAAACCATGTTATCTTGGTAATTGTTATCAGTGTGTTGGCTTTTGGGTAGAGTTGAGTTATATGGTGGTCTCCTGCTTGTGCTTGGTGATATCCCCTGTGATTATAGTCCTGAGGTCCCAGGTCCAGTGATGCATTTTCTCAAAGTTTTGGTTATGTGGAAGACATTTTCACCACTTGGTCCAGTGTATGGTCTAATACACTAATGTATATGTTAAAAATGTAGATCATTTTGTAGAGATATTCTCTTTCATATATTGATGCAGTGCTATTTGCCTTACTACTAATTTCAACCAGTGTGTGTACATATGTATCCTCTAAGACAATGTTGCTATTACTGTTATCTGTATTTATCTGTGCTGCCTTTAATTCTTGTGCCTCTTCCAAAATCTGTGTTTGGGTCTTAATTCTTTTATTCTGAGCTCCCTGTATTTATCTACTCTCTAATTACTAATTTACCTTTCCTTCCTACCCAATTAACCTTCAGTGATTGTTTTTGTCTTTGTGCAAAACATTTTTGTTATTTTTTTCTTAGTGTTCTCATAAAATTTGTGACTAAGGAATTTCACTCAGTATAATGTCCTCTGGGTTAATCATGTTATGAGGGTTTTTTTTAATACGTATTTGTATATTTACCATTGTTTTTACATCCATCATCAGTTTATGGGCACTTAATTTGCTTTCCGACTTTATACTATGAATAATGTTGTAGTGAACATAAGCATAAATATATCTGCCCCTTCCATGGCTCTTATTTCTCTAGGGTGTAGGTCTTGAACTAAAATTTCTGGATGATATGATGTTTTTATTTCTAATTTTCAGGAATCACAAAACCATTGTTTTCACAGTTTCATCATTGCACAGCTCTACCAGCCATGATTGAGGCTTCCAATTTCACAATATTTTTACCAGAAATTGTTTTCTCCTCTTTTGAATTTTGTTATTAATCCTGAGATGAAATAATATCTCATTGTTGATTTTTATTAGATTATCTCTAATTGCTAATATACTTTTCTGAAGAGAATAGGAACAAATTGGTCTCTGAAGAAATGCAGTCAGAGTGTTACTTAGAAGTAAAGTCGGAATAACTTTGGCTATATATATTTTAATGTTTTAAACACTTAATTTTTTTATTAAATCATTTTATTGGGGGCCCATACAACTCTTATTACAATCCACACATACATCCATTGTGTCAAAAACACTTGTACATTTGTTTTCCTCATTATTTTCAAAACATTTTCTTTCTGCTTGTGTCCCTGGTATCTGGTCCTCATTTTTCCCCTCCCTCCCTGCTCCCCCCCACCCCAAGAATCTTTGATAATTTATAAATTATTATTATTTTGTCATTTCTTGCACTGTCCAATGTCTCCACTCACTCACTTCTTCACCGTCTGTTCCCCAGGGAAGAGGCCATATGTAGATCCCTGTAATTGATTCACCCTTTCTCCCCCACCTTCTCTCCACCCTCCAGGCATCACCAATCTCACCACTGGTCCTGAGGGATTCATCTGTCTGAGATTCCCCATGTTTCCATTTCCTATCTGTACTGGTGTACATCCTCTGGTCTAGCTGGATTTGTAAGGTAAAATTGGTATCATGATAGTTGGGAGTGTGGGACGGGAAGGAAGCATTTAAGAACTAGAGGGAAGTTGTATCTTCCACTGACCAAGCTTGATACTCTTGACTATGAGCGAGTTCCTTCTCATAATATAGCCAAAGTTGTAGCAATGATGAAACATACTACTTTGGTTATATTATGAGGAACTAGCTCATAGCCAAGAGCATCAAGCTTGGTCAGTGGAAAAGAACAAAGAACATTCATGAGATTAATTGAAACTGTGGTTGAAGCAATGATCTCAAACACAG
This sequence comes from Tenrec ecaudatus, assembly GCF_050624435.1. Classification (NCBI taxonomy): domain Eukaryota; kingdom Metazoa; phylum Chordata; class Mammalia; order Afrosoricida; family Tenrecidae; genus Tenrec; species Tenrec ecaudatus. Next base: position 173,850,210 of record NC_134531.1, on the reverse strand, counting down.
AAACAATTGCGAGGATTCCACTGGAAGAGGCAGTGTTTTGTTTTGTTGCACATTAGGTCAATGTGAGTTGGAACCAATTAAGGTTATAAAACCAAATCAAAAACAGTGGTTACTGATAAGGGATATTTCTTCATGTGCTCATTAGCCATTTGAATGTCTTTGGTAGGATGTTTGCTCATGTCCTCTGACTTTAAAAAATAAAGTCATGTGTCTTTATTATTGTTGAAATGTTGAAGTTTATAACTTTTAGAGATTAGTCCCTTATCCTGTATGTTGCTGCAAAAAGTATACCCAGTGAGTTTACTGTACTTACTGTTGAGGACCAGGTTCGGGTACTTCTGGATACAGATGTTATAAGGAGTTAGCATATGCTCCATTAGATAAAGGGGGGAAAGGTCTTTTGTGGGGAGGGGAAATTGAGGAAGAAAAGAAGTGAGGAAAGAAAGTAGAAATAACAGTACATGACAACTCTATCTCTGGGATGCCATAAAGACAAGAAAGAAGTCAAAAGTTAAGAAACTGAAATCCATATCTAGAGGTCCTGGGGTTGTCTCATGTCTCCAACTTTTATAACTACCACCTCCACTTCTGTCACTATCTGTCATGACAATGACTCCTGCTGTATCCTTGACACCACCTGTCTACACTATGCCTGGGGCTGTTGGCCCCTTGCCTCTGGTACCCAGCACCTCAAAATAGAAAGTAGAAGTTTCAGGTACTAAAGAGAAGTAAAACTTGACTGGCATTTCATCAAACCCAAAGAGTCGCAGGGTTCATCTGATCCCTTGGTCCTCAACTCTAGAGAGTTTGATTTATTTTGTCTGGGAACAGTACATCCTCTCTTCGTTGTCCTGGCTGCTCTTTGATCTCAACCTGTAAAAGCCCCCCCAACACTAGGAGAGAGCATGCCCTCCTGTGAAGACTTCCATCTCCATTGTACCTTCCCTACTCAAGTTCCATCCTGTCGGGCACAAACTTGGCACTCCAGTGATGACAAAAACATAGGTCCTTGTTTTGGAAATTGTAAGAAAGGGGTGCTTGCTCCTCATTATCAAAAGGGATAAAGATGGTGGGAAGATGGAAAGAACTAAGTAGGAGGATAAAATAAAAGAGCGGAGGATGGGCAGCAGTTCAGCAATGAAAAAGGGGAAGGTTTGACTGGCTCCTGGTAAGTCAGGATAGGGACACAATTCATATTTCTGGGAGTGAAGGGTTAGGGTATATCACACAACTCTAGTTGTCCATCAGTAATCACCAACATAAATGCTGGTGTAGCCTTGAGTGAGCAGAAATAGTTATCTGATTTCTGAGCTGATTTGAAAGTTGTTTGTAATAATTCAAAATGATCATGCTATACCCGGTTTGTTGATAATTCACTACTCTGGATGCCTCCTTATTTATTACTTTCATGAATTCTCATACTCTAATATATCATTTCTTTTTGATTCTCTGAGTTTCAAAATTTTCATTTTTATCCATTTCACATCATTTATTGAGTTTTGTTGTAAGAGGTTGGATAGTATAACTTCCTACTTTGATAACTTGGTTATTGCTGTTCAATTTTAAATTAGAAAAACCGCTTCCTTCCCGGAATTCCCCTCATAAGTGATTAGAAGAGAAAGGGGTAAATAAAGAAAGTTACTATCTGTTTGGTAACAATATTATGGATATTTTTAGCATTTGGCCTCTTAGTGACTGGAATATTGTGTTAGGATGTGTTGCTTGTTGTTGTTAGGTTCTGTCAAGTTGATTGAAACTCATAGTGACCCTTTGTACAAGAGCAAAATACTTCCCAGTTCTGTGTCGTCCTCAAGATTGTGCTTATATTTGAGTCAATTGTTGCCGTCACTGTATCAGTGTATCTTGTCTAGGCCTCTCTTCATTTTCACTGATCCCTTTATGTTACCAAGCATGATGTCTTCCTTCAGAGACTTGTCTTCCTTGACATGATGTGTATATGTGTGATAGGTAGGTTTATTGTGTCAACCTGTCCAATGAACACATGTTGGATTAATTGAAGAGCGGAGACATAAATGGCTCTGCAAGGCTTGCCTTTCTTGTCTCTTGCTCTTTGATGATTGGACCAGTGTGTGGCTGCCTTTGCTGGTTCTCTGCCTTAACTTGCAAGCTACACTACCTGTGGGACACTCAACTTGTAGACTGTGTTGCTGTAGTTTGAAGTTCCTTCAAGAGCTGCCCGCCACCCTACTAGGGTATATATCGCTTGAGCTGGGGACTGTCAGACCCTGTAATCTGGCTGACTGTTGGTACCTGCCTTGCTGTTTGCTGCCTGTGGTCAGATAGCTTGAATTGTTCTATAGAGGACTACATGGTTGCCCTTAAGACTTGAAGGCCTACCAGTTTATTAGCTGTGTCATGGAAGTGAGTTGTACTGAGCCATTTGTACTGCTCTATAGATTAATTAACTGTTTATTTCTTATGTTCTATCAATCTATATAAATATATATAAAATAATAAGTGTCCTGTTTTTTTTCCCCCTAGAGAACCCTGTCTAACATTATTGGTACCAGAAGTGGGGTAGTTCAATTGTTTCTAGGGGCTCAATATCCTCATCTTCTGAATCATCAGCCCATATGTTTCCATCCCATGTTTCAGGGTTCCAACTTTTCCCTGTCAATGCCCATACTTTTGTATCAGACACTGCTCTAGATCTGCAATTTGGCCGACATTTTAATTTAGCCACTTGCATGATGAGATTCTGGATGTCAGCAACGTCAGCTCTATTACTAGAGGAAAGAAGGTTCCCCTTTGTAGCACAGGAGGAAGCTTTTAGATCTGTTATTTGCCCCTTTAGGTGCACTGCTGAGATTGTGAGCCCATCCCTCTCATTAATCACACTTTGCATTGTAAGGAGGACCAGCCTACCAGCTTCCCTGTACTTGTCATCCTGACAAAAGTGCTGGAACATGTCAAACACAATCACCTAGTGCTTCTCCTTTAACAAACACTTCATCTATTGGTGTTGATAGTGTAGACATTAGCTTTGCTACTTCACACCATGGATTAGTTAGCGTGGCAGACTTATCCATGCTTTTAGGGGTATAAATGGCAGGATCAGTGCTGTTAAGCCTAATCAGGCTGGAAAGCCTATTTAAGAAGTCCATATGTATGATTTTATTCCTCTAGAATCACTCCTGGTGATTCCTACCACATCCCCGTTTAACTCACCTATTTGTCCCATAAAGAAAACAGATGGATCCTGCAGAATGACAGTGGATAATTTTAACCTTAACCAGGTGGTAACTCCAATTGAAGCTGCCGTACCAGATGTGATTTCTTTGCTTGAGCAAATTAAAATTTCTGGCACTTGGTATGCAGCTATTGATCTAGCCAATGACTTCTTCTCAATACCAGTCTCAAAGGACCACTATAAGCAGTTTGCCTTCAGCTGGCAAGGACAACAATACACTTTCACAACCCTCCCTGAAGGATAAATCAACTCATCTGCCCTGTGCTATAATTTAGTCTGCAAGGACCTTGATCACTGTCTATTCCACAAATTGTCAACTAGTCCATTATATTGATGATACTATGCTGATTGAACCCACTCGGGAGGATATATCAGAGACTCTGGATTCATTGGTACAAACATCTGCATAAAAGAAGCTGAGAAATTAAACAAATGAAGATTCAGGCACCCTCCACGTCAATAAAATTTCTAGGGCTCCAGTGGTGTGGGGCATGTCAAGGCATTCCTACTAAAGTGAAGAATATGTTATTTCATCTGTCCCCCCACCAACTATACAGGAGGCACAACACCTAGTGGGCCTCTTGGGATTTTGGAGGAAATATATCCCTCACTTGGACATTCTACTTTGACGTATTTATCAAGTGACATTAAAGGCTTCCAATTTTGAATGCGACCCAGAAGAATAAAAAGTTCTGCAACAGGTTCAGGCTGCCATGCAAGCTGCTTTGCCATTGGTACAATATGATCCAGCTGACCCATTGGTGCTGGAAGTGTCAGTTGTAGATAAATATGCAGTGTGGAGTCTTTGGCAGACCTCTACTGGTGAATCGCAGCGTAGACTGTTGGAATTTTGGAGTAAATTCCTGTCATCCTCTGCAGACACTTACTCTTCCTTTGAAAAAGAACTGTTGGCCTGTTACTGGGCCTTGGTGGAGACTGAACGCCTCTCCATGGGCCACCAAGTCACCATGAGGCCTGAGCTTCCCATCATGAACTGGGTATTATCTGACCCACAGAGTCATGAAGTTGGACATGTGCAGCAACACCGCATTGTTAAATGGAAGTGGTATGTGCAAGATCAGGCCAAAGTAGGACCCGAAAGTACAAGTAAGTTGCATGAAGAAGTGGACCAAATACCCACAGTCTCCACTCCTGTCACAGTACTTTTCTTTTCCCAGTCTACACCTATTGCCTCCTGGGGAGTTCCTTATCATACTTTTACTGAAGACCAAAAAAACATGCTTGGTTTGCGGATGGTTCTGTATCATATGCAGGTGCCACTCATAAGTGGACAGCAGCAGCACTACAGCCCCTTTCTGGGATCTCCCTAAAGGACAGTGGTGAAGGGAAATCCTCCCAATAGGCAGAACTTCAAGCAGTGCACCTGGCCATTCAGTTTGCCTGCAAGGAATAATGCCCAGATGGGAGACTGTATACTGATGCATGGGCTGTGGCCAATGGCTTGGCTGGATGGTCAGGAAATTGGAAGGTCCATGATTGGAAAGTTGGTGACAAGGAGGTGTGGAGAACAGGTATGTGGATAGACCTCTATGAATGGACCAAGAGAGTAAAGGTAATCGTGTTCTATATGAACCCTTGTCAATGGGTTACCTCTGAAGAGGAGGACTTTAACAATCAAATGGATAAGATGACACTGTGGAAACTGGTCCTCCTCTGCCACCCCTGTTATTGCCCAATAAGCATATGAACAAAGTGGACATGGCGGCAGGGATGGAGGTTATGCATGGGTGCAGCAACATGGATTTCCACCTCCGGGAGATCAATCGGCAACTTGATGGCAGGTTGATTACATAGGACCACTTCCATCATGGAGGGGGCAGAATTTTGTTCTTACTGGAATAGACACCTGCTCTGGATATGGATTTGCCTTTCCTGCACTCAATGTTTCTGCCAAAACTCATTTGTGAACTTACAGAATGCCTCATCCACCGGCATGGCATCCCACATAGCATTGCTTCAGGTCAAGGAACTCACTTCATAGCAAATGTAGTGCAGCAATGGGCCCATTCCCATGGAATCCACTGGTCATATCATGTTCCTCATCATCCTGATAAGCTGGCTTGATAGAATGATGGAATGACCAACTAGGTGACAACAACTTGCGGGGCTGGGGCAATGTTCTCCAGGAAGCTCTATACGCTTTAAACCAGTGGGTAATATATGGTACTGTGTTTCCAATAGCCAGAATTTATGGGTCCAGGAACCAAGGAGTGGAAGCTGGAGTGGCATCACCCACTATTACTCCTAGTGATCCACTTGCAGCATTTTTGCTTCCTATCCCAGCAATCCTGTGTTCCTCAGGCCTGGAGGTCCTGGTCCCAAAGGAACTCTTCTACCTGGAAACACAGCACGATTCCACTGAACTGGCAGCTGAGAATGCCCCCTGGTCACTTTTGACTTCTCAGGCCTTTAGATCAACAGGTCAGGAAGCATGTAACTGTACTGAGTACTGTAATTGGTCCTGATTACCAAGGAGAAATTGTTCTGGTGCTGCATAATTGAGGTAAAGAAGAATATGTCTGGAATCCAGGAGATCACATAGGCTGACTCTTAATTCTACCATGCCCTGTGATTAAAGTTATAGCAACCCAATCCTGACAGGACATTTAATGACCCAGACCCCTCAGGAATGAAGGTCTGGTTCACCCCACTAGGCAGTTGCCCTGAGCCATTTGTACTGCTTTATAGTTTAATTAACAGTTTATTTCTTAAGTTATACATATATCTAGCTATATAAATATATATAACATCATTAGTGCCCTGGTTTTGTTTCTTTAGAGAACCCTGTCTAACATAATCTGTATATGTATATTTGGGTGTGTATGTGTACACATACAAGTAGTATATGTATACATTTATATGTATGTACACAAATAAATATAGAAAGGAATTTATATGAAGAAGTAGCTCACACAGTTGTAGAAGTAATTAAGTCTAGTCCATTTCAAATTAATTGCTCAAATGTTATGTTGGAGGCTCCTGCAGACTCTTATTGAAATGGGGGCTGATAAACCATGAAGCAGAAAATCAAAACAGGAAAATGACAGGATGATGGCGCAGTCAAATGAATCTAAGAACATCAGTCCATGAATGGCTTCCTGGATCCACAGGGAAAATGGCAGGCTGGGCTTACACCCAAATAATCTCAGTTTGGTGAATCAGTTGCAAGATCCAGACCGAGAAAAGTGATGTAGACCTGTCACAACATCAACTTATATGGGAACAGAGGATATATCTCCATGACATTTTCTTCCAATTGCATCAGGACGGGGCCCTGATAAAAAGGGAAGTACTCCACCACCCAAATTCAATGGTCACATAAAGATTGATATCCTAGGTGTTAGTGAGCTGAAATGGACTGGTATTAGACCCTTTGAATCAGGTAGTCATATGGTTTTCTATACTCAGAATGACAAAATTCAAGATGGATCTCATCACATTCATCATCAAAAAGGACATTTCAAGATTTATCTTAGGTGCAATGATCTCGGAGATAGCATACTATCAACTCATAGACAAGGAGATCTAATCAATACAAATATAATTCATGTGCATATAGTAATCACTAAAACTAGTGTGAATAGTTTGCAGAATTTATCAACATGTTTAATCTAAAATTGATTAAGCATAGAAACAAGGTGTATTGATCATTATCAGTATTTGTAGTAAAAATTGGGGGAAAAGAACAGTAATAGGAGATTATCAACAAGATAGAAACAAAACTGGGTGACATTATAGAATACAGCAAAGCCAATGACTTCTTTTCTTTTTCATCATCACAAACAATGATTATACATATGAACTTTACCGAATGAACTACGCAGAAATCAAGTTGACTACATCTGTGGGAAGAGACAAAGGAGAAGCTCAATATTTGCAGCTAAAACCAGGACAAGGGCTCACTGTGGAATGGATCATCAGTTGCTCATATGGAAATTCAGGATAAAACTGAATAAAATAAAATAATTCCGTGGCAGCAAAATTAATTCCTTGAGTATAGTCCATCTCAATTTTGAGAACATCTCAAGAACAGATTTGTCACACTGAACAGTAATGGCTGAAAATCTCATGAGCTGTGGGATGACATCAAGAACATTATCCATAAAGAAAGCAAAGATCATTAAAAATACAGGGAGAAAGAAAAGATCAAAGTGATGTCAGAATACTTTGAAACTTGCTCTTCATCATAGAGTAGCTAAGGCAAATGTAAGAAAATATAAAGTCAGAGAGGTGAATAGAAAATCTCAATGCACACCTCCAGAAGACAAAATAAAGAATTATTTAATAAAAAGTGCAAAGACCTAGAGTTAGAAAAACAAACATGAAGAACATGCTTAGCATCTTAAACTGAAAGAACTCAATAAAAATTCAAGCTTTTAACTGTAATATTGAAAAATTATATGGGCAAATATTGAATGATGCAGGAAGCAACAGAGATGAAAAGCCTACAGAGTCATTGTACAAAAGAGAATTGTTCCTATATTGAGCCCATTGTTGATGCCGCTGTGCCAATCCATCTCTTTGAAGGCTTTCCTCTTTTTCACTGCCCCCTCAACCCACTTTAGCAAACATGATGTCCTTTTCTGGGTACTGGTATCTTCTGATAACCTGTCAAAAGTGTGTAACAAGAAGTCTTCCCATCCTTGCCTTTAAGGTGCATTCTGGCTGTACTTCTTCCAAGATAGATTTGTTTGCTCATTTAGTAATCATTCAGTACGAGCTCATTTAGTAGTACTTTCAATATTCTTTGCCAGCACCACAATTCAAATGCTCGAACCTTCTTTTGTCTTCTTTATTTAATATCCAACTTCCACATGCATCCGAGGAAATGGGAAATGCCATGGTTTGGGTCAGCTACGCTTTAGTCCTCAAAGTAGCATCCTTTCCTTTCAGAACTCTAGCTAGGTCTTGTGCAGCAGATTTAGTTAATGCCACACGGCGTTTGGCCTCGTGACTGCTACATCCACGAGCATTAATTGTGGATCCAAGCAAGGCAACATACTTGACAAGTTCAACATTTTCCCAATTTATCAGGTTGTTACCTGTTATTCCAATTGGAGGATATTGGTCTTCTTTACATTGAATTGCAATCCATACTGAAGGCTATAATCCTTGATCTTCATCAGCAAGTGTTTCAAGTCCTCTTCACATTCAGTAAGCAAGGTTGTTCCACCTGCATATCTCAGGTTATTAATAAGCTTCCCTCCAATCCTGTTGCAAAATTCTTCTTTATATAATTCAGCTTCTTGGATGATTTTTCTCAGCATACAGATTAAATAAGTAAGGTGAAAGGATACAGCCCTGTCACAGACATTTCCACATTTCTAACCACACAGTATTCCCTTCTGTTCACATAACTACCTCAATCCACGTACAAGTTCTGAATGAGTGCAAGGAAGTTTTCTGAAATTCCTATTATTTTTAAGGCTATCCAACGTTTTTATGATCCACAGAGTCCACTGCTTCTTTTATAGTAATCAAACCACAAGTAAACGTATTTCCAACATTCCCTGCTTTGAGCCAAGATCCAGCTCTCATTAGCAATCAGTGTCCTGTGTCTTCTGAATCCAGCCTGAACATCTGGAAGCTTCTAGTCAATGGACAGCTGAAGTTATTGTTGGATGATCTTCAACAAAATGTCACTTGCATACGATATCAATGATATTGTATATATTGGGTCACTTTTCTTTGGAATGGGTACAAATATGGATCTCTGCCAGTCAGTTAGCCAAGTCGCTGTATTAAAAATTTCCTAGCACAGATGAATGAGTGATTCCAGTGCTTCCTTTTAGACTAAGGCACAAATCTTTCTAGGGAGTAGAGCCACAAGGTGCCTGATGAACAAGAATGGCAATGGTTTCTGGAGAGACTATGGCTGGCAGTGTAGAGGTACAGGAGGAAGAACCTCAACAAGATTAATTGACACGATGGCTGCTACAATAAATTCAAACATAAAAAAAAGCGAGAGTGGCACATTACAGGGCAGTGTTTCTTTTGTTGTACATATAGTTTCTAGTAGTTGGAATGGACTAAACACACCTAACATTAACAGCAATTCCACTCTAATTTCCCCACAACTACTTGGCTGCTCACAGCAGATTGCATCATGTAGTTAATTACATTATGTTAGATGACATCATATCAAAGCATACCAAATTACTGATAATTCTGGTCCAACCAGATTCACACAAAACCTATCACTATATCACAGTTTTTATAAAGGCCTATCAAGATATATGGATTATTGGTCTAAGGGGATAGGTTATTTTATTTAAGAAAGAAATATAGACACTGATAATGAATTGAAAAAGATCTACATATCAAAATAAAAATCATTTTTTCTATTATTATTCTTATTAATATGTTAAGTACACATTTGTGTTAGAAAAGAAACAAATAATACGTTAGCTAACATTTTAAAGCTTTGAAGAGCTGAAAATTGGGAAAATTAAGTTAGGGATTTAGTTTTCTAGGCTTTGCAGTTTTTAGAAAAATGAGAAAGAGAGAAGAAAGTAGAAAGAAGATGCAGTGTGGGTAGGCTCTACGATGCTTTCTAGGATGTATGATCTCTTGTGTTCATGCCTTTACACAAATCCCTTGGCTTTGTTGTGAACTCTATCCAATGATTCATTTTTAACAAATATAATATGAAAAACATAATGTAATGCCATATTTAAGACTAGCCTATCAGGTTCTCCTATAGCTCACAGAGGTGTTACAGAGCTGCTAACAAACCTCACTGGCAGGTGTGAGCACTTGTCTGTAGCTGCTTCCACCTCTCCAATCTCCGCTTTCCATCATCTGTCAGTGTTTACAACTCTTGGGATAAAAGATGGTTAACGTCATGTTTAAAGGTACTGAGTTCTCTATTGGGCCCTCATCATAAAAATGATAGACTGACAGATTCCAGGTTATCCTCAGGATTTCAAATTTTTGTTTAAACGTTCCTGTTTCTTCTCATTCACTACATCTATTGTTTCTTCTATACTTCTTGTCCCCCAAACCTAAAGTTTCGATGAATATATGCAGATATTGCAGAAGGGAAGAAGTATAATTTAACAGTAGAAAATAATTTTTAACAAATTAAAATATTAAAATACTTTTATGCCAATAGATTCTGAAACACAATTTGTATTAGATTAAACTTTAGTCATCATTCATATGTTTATATATATGGTGAATTATATGAGTATATACATATGTAATAAACTAAGAAAAAGGAAATTTCTCGATATGATTTAGACTATTTACAAAATTTTCACCAACTTTCTGATTCCAACTATTTATTTATGACAGGCCATATCTCCTGCAGCACCAATAATTAATCTAGAATATTTTACAACTGTCATATATTTAAAGGCACTAACAAGTGGGTTAACTACGGGGACATATAAACCAGCATTTGAGAGAGGGGAGAATGTATTTGAAGAGCACAGAGAATTAGCAGCTGGCCAGCTGTCTTTCTGCTGCTAATGTTGCTTCTGCTGCTGTTGCTGTTCTCTTGGGAGCTTTTGTTAGTTCAGGGCTTGCTCTGAGAATCTGGATTGTACCAGACTGATTGATAGCTTATGATGGAAATTTGAAAACCTTTAGTGAAATTGTAAGGCTACATAGCAAAAACCATGACAGTGTGAAAACTAAAATGCATGCTTGATTTTTCTCAGTGGGCATTGTCTGTGTTTGGGACTGGGTGGAAGACATGAAGCTGGATAAAAGGGAAGAGTGAAATACACAGCATTATCACTATGATTAGGAGAATAAAAACTAATTGGGTTTGCTTCAAACTGTCAGCCATTCTCCCTCTCAAGACATTTACTAAATGTTGAGAGTGTTTGGAGAAAAAGTGAAAGAGCTAAACTCAAGATGGAGGAGTTAGATGGATTCACATATAGGTGAGTGTGAGTGTGTGTGTGTGTGTGTGTGTGTGAACAGTTTTATTGACACATAATTCACATATCATACAATTCAATGGTTACATCCTATTTTAAAGTTAGCAATCATTACCACAATGAATTTTAGAATATTTTCTTCTTTCTTTTATTAACTGTTATCTCTCAAGTGTTTCTGCTCAATCACTCCTGCCATCCCTCTAAGACATTATTATTCCACTAGCTGTCTCAATAGATTTCTCTATCCAGTATTTCATATACAGAAAAACATACCAAAAAAGAAAACACAAACACACAACACTGATGAAATAAATTGAATAATGACCTCAATTGAAAAAAACACTAAGAATATTAAAACTTGAACAAATTTAAAATGAGTCAAAGAGAGATCAAAAGATGGTTATATTTTAACCCAAATTCATGTACAATAATCTACTTTACAATGCACTCTGCTTGATAGCTAGGCTATTCACAATCCTGGTCTATGATCAGAGGGAATCCTACTTAGGGAAGAAACAGATTGCTACTCTTGCAAGTTATGGTGCGCAGTGTCCGTTCTGCTGTACACAGGGTCACTATGAGTTGCAACCAACTCCATGCACCTGCCAGCAAGAACAACCCTTGGAAAACACCTTGATAAATGGAAAGTCAATTGAAGTTATTGAAGATTTTATTTTATTCAGATGCCTGGTCAACGGTCATGGAAGCAGTAAGAAAGAAATCAAGTGGTATGCTAAATTAGACTAATCTACTGCCCAAGATCTCTGTAATGTTCAAGAACAAAGATGCTACTTTGAAAGACTAAGGATATTTTCACATGCTTAATATGTATGTGAACCCTGGAAAATGAATAAGAAGAGCAAGGAAGAATTTATGTATTTTAATTATGGTGTTGGCCAAGAATTTTGAAAGCACAAGATTGTCAGAAGAACAAATAAATTTGTCTTGAGGGAAGTGCACCCAGGATGACCTGTAGAGGTGAGGAAATAAACGTGTTATCAGGGCATATTAGTTCCTAGAACAGACTATTCGGGTCGGTCAAGAGAGGGGCAGTGTTAAAGAGGGAGACCATAAAAGAGATCGATTGTCCCTGTAGTTACAACATGGGTTTCAAACATAACAACTGTGCAGAGCCAGACAGTGTTTTGTTCTCTTGTGCATGTAGTTGCTATGAATTAGAGCCAAATTGACAATAGCTAATAGTAACAACAACCCTTTATTGAACAATCCTGAGCCCTTTAATTTACAGTTGGAGAAATATGGAGCTCTCTGCTCCCACAGTTCCCAAATCTCTGGCCAGATGAAGAGAAGGCACCCCATCGTCTCAGTGCTGCTTCTCCGAGTCTCCCCTTCCAGTGCCGGTGATGCATCTGCTTTCAACAGCCCCTGCCACTTCTGATAGAACAATAGACCATTCTCTGACACTGTTTTCAGGCTTCTGGCTCTTCTGCTGCTTCAAAGATGCCTGTCTTTATAGCCAGGGGGTAGTAATGAAAACTGAATGACCTTCCCTGTTAGTGCCACACACACACTATTTGCAAAGTCCCATTCAATCATTGGATAGGACTATAGCCACTTGTGTAGAAAAGTTATGTTAAGAAATTTCACTGTACTTCAGGCTCAGGCAGAATAAAGTCATAAGGTGACCTGGTTTCATGAGGGTTAAATGCTAAGCTGATAATATTAAGGCTAGGGGTTAAACTCATCAGCTATTTTGTGGGATAAAGATGTGTTCAGAATTTACATGATGATAATGGGTAATACAGAGCAGGAAGACATGCATTGCTGCAATATCTCAATATATAAGATTTTACGATGTTTACAGTGATTACAGTGGTGTAAATATGACTCTGGGATTACAGTGGTGTAAATATGACTCAGACTACCAGAATCTGCACAATACTATTTTCTGGGAAGTGGAGTATGGACGTTAGTTATTGTGCCAGCTTGGTCAATAAACACAAGTGGGATTAATTGAAGGGCGGAGAGATGAATGGCTTGGTGTGCTTCACCTTTCTTGTCGCTCGCTCTTTGATCATCGGACCAGTGTGCGGCTGCCTTCCTTGTTCTGTGTCTCAATTTGCAAGCTACACACTACCTGTGGGACACCTAACCTATGGAATGTGTCGCTGTAACATGAGGTTTCTTCAAGACCTGCTTCACCACACAATTGGAATGTATATCTCTTGAGCTGGGGACTAACTGTTGGTGACCTGGCTGACTGTTGGTGACCTGCCTTGCTGTTTGCTGCCTGTGCTGAGATAGCCTAGCTCTCTCTACAGAGGACTAACTGGCAGCCCTCAAGACTTGAAGGACTGCCAGTGTCTCACAACTCTCTGACGGGAGTGAGTTGGACCGAGCCATTTGTATTGCTTTATAATTTAACTGTTCATTTCTTGTATTACATATCTGTGTATCTGTATATAATTTAACTGTTCATTTCTTGTGTTATATATCTATCTGTATAAATACATATAAAATTATCATCAATCTGGTTTTGTCTCTCTAGAGAACCCTCTCTAACACATGGAGGTAAAATGTCTCTTATTTTCTGCCATGTTTGCAATGTACGACACAAGCTTCTCTTCCCATGTCATTCCCCACTGGGTTCAGTAGCTAATAAGGATGATAAAAGTGAACGCATTGTAGCAATTTGAGAGCTGTCTGAGAATAGGTACTCAATGTGTAAAAGGAGACTTATTTATATCTTAGAGAAGATCTGCTTATCCCTGTCCAAAGCCAATACTTTTTCTCGCCCATGGGAGAATTTTCACAAGGAAATCAAGGATGTCAATTAGCAGCTGGACTATCAGTGATTTCTCTCATCACTCCACCTAGGCTGAGTGTTTATATTCAACTGCTGTGTTCTAGTTGTGCTCTCTGTCTTTTTCCTCATTGTGCAGTTGTAACCGCTGCTTCTCCCACCATGGCAAGTTCACTTTAAGGTCTCATTTCCAAAGAACAGTTAAGCTACCATCTGCCATGGACCAAGAAGCTCTTTTTGAGGTTTCCTATTTTAAATTTGTTTGTTATTCTTCTTGTTTTTCAAAACCATGTTATTGGAAAATAATGCAGATATAATACCATTCCATAGTTCAGTTGTAAAGTTGCTACCATACTCAGTTTGAAAACCTTTTCTTCCTTCTTATACTACTTGATATCAGCTCCCTCTCTACCTTCCTCCCCTTTGCCCACCCCCCATGCCACCCCCCAGGAGCACTTATTCTAATTGCTGTCTCCGTAGGTTCATAAACCTGGGTTTCACATAGAGAAAAACACATGGCAAAGATTTAACAAGGCTACCCACAATGACAAAATACATCAGATTTAATCATTTATTATTTTGGTAAAGACTCTTTATCAAGCCATAAATAGGACAAAGAAGACAAAGACAGTGGTGGTCAACATGTTATCAAAAGGATTCTTGACCCTGTGGCTGTGTAATTAACCATAAACAGAGAAAACAAAGGAAGCCATCACAAAATCATGATAGGAGGTAGATCAATTCATAAGTGGGACTACAGGAATAGGGAAATGTTCATGACTTCCAAATCTATAGTACAATTGTTAAGAAAAGTTTGCAAGATATGTTCTGAGCCCCTTTAACCAAATATCTACTGGTTGTTTGAGCAGAACTCATGGCCATGTGGCCCTGGAACTCTTCCCTCCCTGTCAGCGGTTCTCAACCTGGGGGTCGCAACCCCTTGGGGATCGAACACTTTTACGGGGGTCACCTAACCATATTGTCCATGGTCTTAGAAACCAAGATACCACTCCTCAACCCATCTCAAGGTGGGTTTGCCCACATGCAGATACGCCCACATACGGTGGTCACCACAACATGAGGAATTGTATTCAAAGGTTGAGGCAGTAGGAAGGTTGAGAACCACTGTTCTAGGTGATGTACAACTATTAATCATTGAGGGCATGCCCGGTCATGTCCCATGAGAATAAGGCTCCCAGACTTGATAGGCGAGTAGTAGCCTACTTTCAAACAAGCCTTATTGGAGTGAAAAGCTGGGACACTGTTGGTTAATTGTTAAAAAGAACTAAAATAGAAGCTGAACTCCAAAGGGAATTGGGCTTTGAACTCTAGAATTTAAGCTCCAATATGCTAACCAGTTCTGTTTTTCAGCTTTATCTTGGGGAAAATACTGTCCTTTTTATTTTTTCTGGTTCATTGTTTTAAGAAAAGTGTACCACCCTGGTGCCATAATTCATCTTACAAGCCAGCCTACTGTTTAACTGAAAGTTGAGCTTTGGGGAAAGTTCACTTCCAAACATGACAATGAACGGCCATGGTCTTTATGGTTCCAACAGTGTCTGTTAGACCAGTAAGACTACTGTTTTCTAATCATTATTCTGAACTTTGCTCTTTTGTTGTTGGTTTTCTTAAGAATCTTATTTTATTATTATTATTATTATTAATCATTCTATTAGGGGCTCATACAACTCTTATCACAATCCATAAATAGATCGATTGTGTCAAGTGCATTTGTACATATGTTGCCATTATCATTCTCAAAACACCTGCTTTCTACTTGAGTCCTTGGTATCAGCTTCTCATTTTTCCCTTCCCTCTCTACTTCCCCCTCCCCCCTGAACTGTTGATAATTTATAAATTATTATTATTGTGTCATATCTTACACTATCCAATTCCTCCCCTCACTCATTTCTCTGCTGTCCACCCCCCCCCCCCCCCCAGCGAGGAGGTTATATGTAAACCTTGTAATCTGTTCCCCCTTTCTCCTTCACCTTCCCTCCACCCTCCTGATATCACCACTCTCATCACTCATCCTGAGGGTTCATCTGTCCTGGATTCACTGTGTTTCCAGGTCCTATATGTGCCATTGTACATCTCTGGTCCAGATGGATATGTAAGGTAGAATTGGGATCATGATAGTGGAGGGGAGGAAGCATTCAAGAATGAGAGGAATTTGTACAGTTCATCAATGCTACACTGACTGACTCATCTCCTCCCTGCGGCCCTTCTGCAAGGGGATGTCCAATTTCCCACAGATGTGCCCTGAGTCCCCACTCCACACTCCCCTTAATTCACAATGCTATGACCTTTTTTTTTTTGGGGGGGGGGGTCTTTGATGCCTGATACCTGATTCCTTCGGCCATGTTCTCACAGGATGCTGTGCTTCTTCCATGTGGTCTTTGTTTTTTTCAGTTAGATGGCCCCTTGTTTATCTTCCAGCCTATAGGACCCCAGAATATATTGACAGCCAGGCACCATAAGCTTTCTTCACTGCATTTGCTTATGCACCACTTTGTCTTTATCGTTCGTGTCAGGGTGGCTGGTGGGCTTCTTCCATATGGGCTTTGTTATTTCTCAGCTAGATGGCTGCTTGTTTATCTTTGTTGTTCTTTTTATTAATATTTTTTAACAGGACCTTCTACAGTGACCCTTTTTGGAGAGATTCGGAATGGTAGCCTGACAACATCTCTCTCTTTGGGTCTCAGTGTGTTAAAGACTGGGGTGTCTGTGATCCTACAATGTTGCACCAATTGTTTCCCATGTCCCTAATTTTCCTTACTTTTTTTGCTCCAAATGAATGGAGAAATATTAGTTCATGATTTTTAAAAAGTTTTCTATGCAATCATTACAAGACATTCCTTAATTAATGAGGGTAAGAATCAGTCAGAAGGGTAAAGGTAAATTTTCAGGAGGATAATGAACTAGTCAATTGCTTGCAATACGATTTTCTGGATAGTAAATTGAACAATTATTTCCAAGATTGCAGTCCAACTAATCGCTACAGTATAATTACAAACTCAAGGTCAGATTTTGCTTCTCTAGAATCGTTCTGGGTACCGAATGCCTTAGGGTATGTCCTCTAGAAAAGCAAAGCCAGGGAAGTTTGTATATGTATGCACATATGGAGTTTATATCAAAGAAACAATTCACATAATTCTAGAGGCACAGAAGCTTCAAGACCGTATGGCAGATATCACTGTGGAGGCCTTTTCTGAGTAACATAACAGCAGTGGTTGATGAACTACAAAATGGTAGATTAGACTCAAAATTGATGAAATCAAAAATGCCTGCAGAGGTAAGTGAATTCACATTGTCAGATGAGATGTCATGCTACTGATAATTCTCAGGACAGAGAGACAATATTGCAGGTCCAATGATCCAGAGGACAAGAGGTGAGCCAGATGATTTATCTAAGCCCAGCAAAAGGCAAGATATCTTTATTATAATGTCCACTTATAAGAAGCAGTTCTCAACCCCATAAAAAAGTTCTTTTTTATTTGTGGGCTGTTCATAGAAGACCTCATCATGGAGGTAATTACACTATATTATACCTCATCATGGGGATTACCAGATCTTAATTGCCAAACCAGAGATCATCCTGACCCAGCCAAGTGAACAAGGAGCCTTAATTACCACAGAGGAGAGGGAGATTTAGACTTTACTATATGAAAGAATACTCAACTAAATCAAGTTATGAAATACTTCCCTCTATGTTTCCCGGTCAGGGAATTCCTTTAAAAAATATTTTCCTCTGAAGATTTAACTGTGAATTTTGGAATTTCCAATCAATATACAATTTTTAAAATATTAAAGATAATATAGATTTTTTAATATAGAACAAACAAAAAACTGTTACTTTCAAACGCCCTTTAAATCAATCCATAATGTGAAACTTTTAAAACAAAATGTCAATTTTAATCTCCCTTTTGTTGACCATGCCATATATTGGCTAATGTGTAGATAATATATCTGAAATAATTTGTAGAATTTCCCTTCTCTAGACTTCTATTCCAAGGTTCACATAAGTAAAGAAGTTCCTTTGAGTTTTCATTACCACATTTTCCTTCTTTGGCTTATGATCTTGAAGGATATCACATAATTTCATGGATCATTTAATTAAGAAGAGAAAGTTAAACGAGATCACAGGGATGATACAATTTTATCAACTCTTTATATATGTTTGTAAAAACTTTGTTTCTCACACAAACTATGGTGTAGTATAGGCATGAGAGAGAAGGATTATAGGGTTATTAAGTTTAGGAGAAGGGTACGTTCACACATTTCCCAACATATTTAATTTAATTATTAGATCATATTAAATTTATGCAATCATCACCACAATCATTATCAGAATCTTTTCTTTTTCTACTCATTGGTGTTAGTTCCCTGTGTCCGTCCCCACATCTTCACTTACCATGCCCTTGGACAGTGATTGGTCCAATTATTGTCATTATTAACCCACCTATCCTGGATTTCATATACATAAAATCATAGAAAACACAATCAGGAATCAAACTAATTAAAAACAACAACAATGATTAGAGAAACCAGAGAGAAATGTCAATAGAAAATAAAGCAGGACATGTAGTATTTGTCCTTTTGTGCTTGGCTTACTTCACTTACCATAATTTCCTCCAGTTCTTCCCATACAGCAGTGTGCTTCATGCATTCATATTTGCTTTTTAGGGATGCATAATACTCCATTGTATGTATGTACCAGAGTTTTTTAGTCCATTCATCTGTTGATAGGAATTTGGAACTGTGCCGTGATGAACATTGGGGCACAGATGTCTGACCATGGTTTGTTTTTGTCTCTTCTGGTTATATGGCCAGTAGGTGGATTGCTGGATCATAAGGTAGCTCAATTTCCAACCGTTTTAGATATTGCAAAATCAATTTCCATAATGGTTGTACATACCTACAGGTCCACCAGCAGTGGACAAGAGTTCCTATCTCTCCGCATCCCCTCTGAGAGTAATTCCTAAAACCCAAATGAAGGCAGAACATGATAGGGGGACAAGAGGGAAGTACAAAGAAACAGAGGAAAGAACTAGGAGTCAAAGGGCAGTCAAAGAGATTTAAATATAGACATATAAAGATGTAAATTTTTATATACCACGAGGGGGTGATAGATATATGTACATATATTTATAGGTTTAGTATTAAGGAAACAGATGGACAGTGGGCCCCTGTTCAAGTACTCCCTCAACACAAGAACATTTTGTTCTAACAATTTGGCAGTCTGAGATGCTCATCTGCCTGGCACAATCGCTGATAACAATGGGTGCACAGGCAAAGTGGTGAAGAAAGATGGTGGTGCCCAACTACTAAAAGATGTAGCACCTGAAGTCGCTGAAGACAATGGGTGCACAGCAAATGTGGTGAAGAAAGCTGATAGTGCCCAGCTACCAAAAGATATAGCACCTGAAGTCTTAAAAATCTGAAGATAAACAAGCAGCCATCTAGCGGACAGACAACAAAACCCACATGGAAGAAGCACACCGGCCTGCCCTGACTTGATCGCTGAGGACAAAGTGGGTGCATAAGCAAAAGTTGCTGGTGCCTGGCTATCAAATGATATAGCATCAGGGGTATTAAGGGCTTGAAGACAATCAGGTGGCCATCTAAGAAACAACAAAGCCCATAAAGAAGAAGCACACCAGGCTACCCCAACACGAACGTGGAAAACAAAGCGGGTGAATGGGAAATTGTGGTGAAGAACGCTGATGGTGCCCAGCTGCCAAAATATATACAATCTGGGGTCCCATTGGCTGGAAGATAAACAAGGGGCCATCTAACTGAAAAACAACAAAGCCCACATAGAAAATGCACACCAGCCTGTGAGATGACAAGGCATCGAAAGGATCAGGTGTCAGGCATCAAATACAAAAAAAAAATCATAGCATTGTGAATGAGGGGGAGTGCAGAGTGGGGACCCAGGGTCTAACTGGGGGAAATTGGACATCCCCTTAGCAGAAGGGCTGTGGGGAGGTGACGAACCAGTCAGAGTACAGTGTAGCAGCGATGAAACATACAATTTTCCTCTAGTACTTGAATGCTTCCTCCCCCCTACTATCATTATACCAATTCTACCTTACATAACTGGCTGGACCGGGAGACGTACACTGGCACAGATAGGATTTGGAAATACAGGGAATCCAGGACAGATGAGCCCCTCAGGAACAGTGGTGAGAGTGGCGATATCGGGAAGGTGGAGGGAGGATGAGGGAGGGAGGGGAAACAGATGACAATGTCTGCATATAACCTCCTCCCTGGAAGTCGGACAGCAGAGAACTGGGTGAGGAAGATGTCAGATGATGTAAGATATGATAAAATAATAATTATTTATAAATTATCAAGGGTTCAGGGGGAGGGGGAGGGAAGGGAAAAATGAGGAGTTGATACCAAGGGCTCAAGTAGAAAGCAAGTGTTTTGAGAATGATGATGGCAACATATGTACGAATGTGCTAGACACAAATGATGTATGTACGGATTGTAAAAAGAGTTGCAGGAGCCCCTAATAAAATGATTTAAAAAAATAATAAAATAAATAAATAAGAAAAGAAAGTAGGAAAATATTTAAAAATAAAAGACTTTATAATGGGTCAAAAAGGTGATCAAATGTAAAGATATCACTTTTTAACCTAATTACATCTACCATATCGATTTCACAAAAGGGTATTATCCCATATGTCCAATATCAATCTGTAAAGTCCTCTTCAGACTCATGAAATACATGCAATGATGTCAAATGCAGGATGATCACAGGCCAGTGGGTGCAAAGTCAGTGGTGGTAGAAGCATCTCAGCTCTGGTAGGGGTTTCCATGTGGCTTCTCCTGTTTCCAGGGCTGCATCAGGGTAAGTCCATGTGGCTTCTCCAGCTCCTAGAGCATAGCACCATGTGTTCTGTCAGCAGAGCATCTCCAAGGAAATGAGTAGGAGGAGAGATAGGATACAGAATTTCCTAGAATTCTCAGGAGAAGGCTATGCCCACACAGAGGCCTCACTGGCTATGATCCAATCAACAGTCTATATTCTACCCCTTCACTCTTAATCCTCTCAAGTCCCCAACTGACACCAGATTATGTAACTACTATAGCTACTCTCATCCCTTAATAGTCATCCATAACCTTCTGCCAACTTGGTATTCACAATTTATGTTCTGATATCATGGCCCCTTTGGATTTAGATTGTGTTATTTACCATCCTCGGATTATACTGGCTGGTGTGTTTTTTCTGTGTAGACTTAGATGGCTGATTGGTTTAAGATGACCCTTTAAGACTCCAGATATTATTCTTTCTGATAGCTGGGCATCATCTGGTTCCTTTACCACATTCTCTTGTAGTAACTATATCTTCCGTGATCTCTTAATGCGAGTGAACACCAAGCAGGGCCATGCCATAGGAACTAATTGTTCTTAGATTCGATTCTAATATTGCCAAACTTATTTTTTTTTATCCAAAAATGGGTTAGAATCTGTTGCTACTTTTTGAGGGTAGGATGATGATGGTCCTATAAAATCTAGAGGAGAGGGAGGACCAGAGGAGACAAAAGTTCTTAGGGGCCAAGTTAATAAAATAATATGTATCTAGATGCTTAGCAACTAGAAAATTTGCTGTGCAGTCGTTGATCTAATATTTTGTAATGGCCTCCAGAACAAGTAAAAAAGGCCAAAAAATACCTTTGAATTACAAACTGAGAAAGAGGAACAGACCACAGAGATTAAGGCATGGACCAAAGTTTCAATCAGACCGCATTAAGCTTGACTATTACATTTTTCACAATGATCATGCTAATCTACTTAAGCTTCACTAGAGGCAAAAGTTTTATACATTAGTTGCTGGAGATATGCCAGACTCTCAATTGTATAGTAATTTACATTAAAATCATTTGTACTCATGAGCCAAATGTACAGCAAAAATAAAAACCAGATCTTTGACATTTTTGTTGAGAATTTAGTTTTAAAGGCAAAAGATTTTGCTGTAGATGATGTTTTAGTGTTGGATTTCAAATTAAAAAGATGATCCATGATCACAAAACTATATAATTTATAAAACACAAATAGACAAACAGGAGAAGGCCTTGAAAAATTATGGAAAATTAAACATAATGAATTTTTCATGAACTTTTGAAGAGCTTTGTGTGTGTGCTTGTATATTTTGTTGTTATTTCTTGACTGTTGCTTCCTTTTGAGTGTGAAATCAAATAAAATGAAATCCTTGAAACTTCATTGTTTGCTCACTGCTTATCATCTTGTTATCTATTCCTATAGTTGTGAGCATTTTATTTAGTTTTATTTAGAAAGTTTTATTTATGTTGATGTTTAACTCTTAAAAAGATTATAGTCTTTGACCTTCAGTAGTTCATGCTTCAAAGTTTTTGCTATTTCCCCACTGCTAGAAGTGGATACTTCATTCTTCATAAAATCCAGCCACTTGGGATTCCTGCCCCTCCCCCGAGGAGAATTTGTTTCAAAGGACACATTGATTGTGCGGCTCCAGGAGAGGGACATATATGATCAGAGCACACTGGAGCAGTTGAAGGGGGAGGGGGAGAGAGTGGAGCACAGCCAGGTCCACCAGGCCGTGAGGAAGATGTTCCTCATTAGATCAGCCAGTCCACAGAGAGAACAACATGGCTGGCCCTACTATGAGACATGATGCCCCTCAGTGACCAATGGCGCTACAGGAGACAGCACCGGAGACACAGTGCGGGAATTACACCTGACCTGATCCCACCACACCGAGGCAAAACACTGGGGGAGTGCAGCAGAACAGCAAGGGAATGGAGCGGCAAGGTCCCCAGGGAATGCTGAAAGTGGGCTTTGGGGCCCAGGGTGTGGTGCCCCAACAGACTGGACTGGAAAACACTCCTAAGGGCCAACAAACGATCCTTGAACTAACTACAAGCTTTTCTTTTGTGAAGTGTTTTGTTTTCTTCTTTGTCACTGGTTTGTTGTTGTTTTGTTGTCTGGTTGTATACTGTTGCTTTGTTTTCCTCTGTCTTGTTTTCGTGCATGTTATTATCTCCACAGGTCTGTCTAAATAACACAGGCTGGATGAACTCTCTGGAGGAAAAACAATGGGATCGACAGTTCCGGGGGGACTTGGGATAAGGGGAGGTGGGGGGTTAAGGGAGTAGTGTTAATAAACCCAGGGACAAGGGAACAACATGGGACCCAAATTGGTGATGAGGGGGGAGTGGCAGGCCTGGTAGGGAATGATCAAGGATAAGGTTAAGTAAAGAAGATGTATAGCTGTAACCCAAGTGGGGATGGAGCATGGTAGTGGGGCAGGAAGAAAGTCAAGGGAGATGGAGGAAAGAGCTAGGAGTCAAAGGGCATTTATAGAGGTCTAGATAAAGACATGTACATGCAAACATATATATATGAGGATGTGGAAATAGATCTATGTGTCTATATTTATAGGTTTAGTATTAAGGTGGCGGAAGGACCTTGGACCTGTACTCAAGCACTCCCTCAATGCACGAATACTTTCTTCTATTAAATTGACACTCTATGATGCTCACCCTCCCGACACAACTGCTGAAGCCAAAGCGGGTGAACAAGTAAATGTGGTGAAGAAAGCTGATGGTGCCCAGCTATTAAAAGAGATAATGTCTGGGGTCTTAAAGGTTTGAAGATAAACAAACGGCCATCTAGCTCAGAAGCAACAAAGCCCACATGGAAGAACACACCAGCCTGTGTGATCACGTGGTCCCAAAGGGATCAGGTATAAGGCATCATCCAAAAAAAAAATAACATAGTGAATGAAGGGGGAAGTGCAGAGTGGAGACCCAAAGCTCATTTGTTGGACACTGGAGATCCCCTCCCAGAGGGGACTAAGGGAGGAGATGAATCAGTCAGGGTGTGATGTAGCACCGATGAAGAATACAGCTTTCCCCAGATCCTGGATGCTTCCTCCCCCGCAACTACCATGATCCGAATTCTACCTTGCAAGACTGGATAGAGCATAGGTTGTACACTGGTGCATACAGGAGCTGGAGGCACAGGGAATCCAGGGTGGATGATACCTTCAGGACCAGGGGTAAGAGGGGTGATACTGGGAGAGTAGAGGGTGAGTGGGTTGGAAAGGGGGAAGCGATTACAAGGATCTGCATGTGACCTTCTCCCTGGGGGATGGACAACAGACAAGGGGGTGAAGGGAGATGCCGGATAGGGCAAGATATGACAAAATAATGATCTAAAATTATCAAGGGCTCATGCGGGAGGGGGGAGAGGGGAGGGAGGGGAAAAAAAGGAGGACCTGATGCAAAGGACTTAAGTGGAGAACAAATGCTTTGAAAATGATTAGGGCAAAGAATGTACAGATGTGCTTTATACAATTGATGTGTGTATATGTATGGATTGTGATAAGAGTTGTATGAGCCCCTAATAAAATGTTTTTAAAAATCCAGCCACTTGAATTATATGCTAAGCATATATATTGAATATATATGCTGAACAAATACAACATTGTTGCACACATTTCCTGATTTTAAGCCAAGTTCTATCCAGTTTGAATGAAGTGCTGCCGTGCTTACTTCTAAAGAAAAATGGTCTAGGTACAGGTTCTGATAGACCACAATTAAGTGTTCCAGAACTCATTCACCTTTTTTGCAATGTTATCTATTATTTATTATAAATCAGAGTTGAACATCTCTTCATAGTGAATAATATACAGGTAGTCATCTTTCTGTTATTTCTTGATTTTAAAAATGTATTCACCTGATATCAGCAAGAATGTCCCTCCCTCAATTTCTTTCTTTCTTTGAATCTATTTTGATTTTCTGGCATTTACATATTGATGTAAGGCGGAAATTATTTTAAAATAATTTTCAGCAAATAAAATGTGAATACAGAGCACTGCCAGAAGATGTATGTCAGGGACAGAAAATGGAGCAGTGCATCTTTGAAGGATAGGAAATGCTGCCATCAGATTACAGTATTCAGAATGTCACAGTGAGGAAAAGGAAGTCATCAGCAGTGCGTTAGTCTGGTTACTTTAGAGAAACAAATCCACAGAAATTCATGGATAAGAGAAAGTTCTATATAAAGGGTAACAGTACATTAAGAAATCATGCCAACCCAGTGCTGTCCAAGCCCACAAGTCCAACATTAACCCATAAGTCCAACACCAATCCACAAAGTCCTCCTCCATCTCACAAAACACACACTGTGATGCCGACTGCAGGAGGAAAGCCAAATCAGTGAACATGTAAGCATCTCAGCACTGGCAGGGGTCTCCACAAGGCTGCTCCAGCATGCAGGGCTGTATCAGGGTAGGTCCATGCAGCTTCTCCTTGGGGATCTCAAGTGAGTCTTGCAAGCTGGAGCAGGGAACTGGCTAAGGCAGCTGCACCTTGGTTCGACCAGAAAGCAAGAGACACAAAAACTAGAAAGGTGAGGCTCACCAAGCCATTTATTCCTCCACCTTTCAATTAACTCACATGTGTTTATCCGCCAGGTTGGTAGAATAAACTAACTACTTCAAGCAGCTATAGCCATGGATCCTCCAATCATCAGAGAGAAGTAGAAAGAGATTTAGTGGATATGCAAGTAAATATGATTTGGAAAAATTAAAAACCCAGGTGGTTTAGTCATGGCACCAGGTCAATGTTTTTTGCTGTTTGTTTTGGATATTATTTTCTTTTGTTTGACTTTTTCTCTTTAGGCAAAAGAAAGAAAACTGTGTAATAATGAACATCACTTGAGAAATGATAGACTGCATCAATTTGTGTAGTGAGGACATTGGTAATAGGTGTCAGTCAGAGCAAGTGTAAGATAGCTTAGTTCACAAGTACGTTCTTTTAAATACTGGCTTCAACTTTTGAAATATTCTCCAACTCCTTATTATTTCCCAAGAATTATGTGAATGAATTTTTCCTTGCTTATTTCCAGATGGCTGCTGACTTATTTATGAAATTTGTTTTAATTGAGCAAATCACACTTTACTTGTTTTTCCCAGCTTATAACTCACAAGTGTGTCTAGCTTTTTCTTTCCAACAATGGATAGATAAATGAATGTTAGCATTTTAAATGTGTTTGTTTCAACTCTAGACTCTGATTCATGCTGAAATTAGACTTTGAGCCAAAGTTTCCAAAAGTGGGGGGGGGGGGAAAGTCCGTTCAGTACTGTCACAGATCTGTCCTTCTCCATTACTGCTAGATAAGTAACAATCCAAAATATAATTATTTCAATCTGGAAAAAAATTTGCTTTTATAAATGGTTGTCTAAATTCATATTTCTAATCTTCTTTTTTGTTGGTGGTGGTTTTTTTAAATCTCTAATCTTCCTGTACTATGATAAAATAAGTTCAAAGACACTAACCTGTGGTATTTCTATGACAGTAGCACTAGGTAAATCAGATAGATGGGAGACTCTTTAAAAATACCTTGTATTAATAGAACTATTTTGAATCCAAATGATTTTGAGGCAATTAATTTATGTAGAAGTTATACAAAGGGACAGTGCAGTTATTTAAAGTCATAGAGTAAAGTACCAGAAATCAGAGTTCCTTTCTCTAACCCAGCACATCCTCAGATGCATCAGGCTGCATTTACTTATTGGCTGACCTTTACCTTGGTGCACTTTGCACCAAGTCACTCCTGGAAAAGAGTAATATACAGAGTGACATCTTGAGGCACTAAATAGCAGACAAGAAGTTGTGCCTCGAGAGGGAAAACAGAAACTATGTATATGAGAAAGGTTTAAAAGATTTTCTTCAAATCTTCTTTTCATTCAACATACATTTTCAGAGGTTCTGCTTTTCTCGTGGAGCTAGAAGAAAACAAAGATCACTAATTACACTCTTAGGGGAAATATAATTGTGTTACCGTTTAATTGAAAAACAATTTCTTCCAATTCAATAGAGAATGGATTAGTTTATGCCAATGGTTATTTGTCTTTTTCAGTAGTGGAGACTCATTGAAAAGGAGAAGCTGATGAGCAGAGGGAAACAGGGTTGCTCCGAGGGACCAAGATCATGGCTATCCAGAATATAAACATTGCTTGCATTTCCTTTACTGAGTTTTCAGGACAAATTCTATCTGTCTTCTTGGGTACACTCTTTACCATTAATTTCTGTTGTCTCCTTACATCACCAAAAAATCTCACAACTAGATAAAATATATTTGCTTTGACACTCTATCAATGGGCTATAAACCCCAGAACTTTTCTTTAAAGAAATTTGATCAAATTTCCTTTAGCCATACTGCATTTTAATTTTACCTCCTTTAATTAGGACTAAAGAAATAAATTTGTACCAAGAATATTTATTGCATAGTATTTAGGGACTAAAGCTTCTCAATCACTCCAAATAATTTCTTCCATGTGATAAAAATCAGTTAATGTACCTATTAGCTTCTCTCTAACACTTTACAAATTCATATTCTGATAAGGTAGATTGATCTTTTCTGATTAGGAAAAAAGCTAAGAACTGGAGAAGAATAAATTGGGCATGCTCAGTATGAGTCCTCCTTTACTCTTCATAAGCTACTAGGCCTCATCTAATCCTTTAAGGGTATATTTATTTGTCTCAGCCTTGACTCAACATTGCATTGACTGACACAAGGAGAGAAAGTCATATTCTTTCTCAGGTACTTAGTTGATTCATTTGATTTTCACAATTACCAATCATGTAGATAATGTTTTAGCCTTCAAATGACACCCATTAGACTATTCTTTCTCTCTGTGTGTTCTATTTTCCCTGGTCACATATGAAAAAAATAAAGACTCAACACCTCA
Source organism: Tenrec ecaudatus (assembly GCF_050624435.1). Classification (NCBI taxonomy): domain Eukaryota; kingdom Metazoa; phylum Chordata; class Mammalia; order Afrosoricida; family Tenrecidae; genus Tenrec; species Tenrec ecaudatus. The sequence goes on along the minus strand of NC_134531.1, from coordinate 173,822,578 downwards.
ATGTATTTCAAGTATTCTACATCTGGAAATGTAATAATGACATTGATATATGAGAACTTTTCACATAGAGCTTGAATATGGAAGTAAATGATAAATATAAAAATGATAGGGAGATAGGTATATAGATATTCAGATAGGGACAAAGTTAAATTTTGAAGTGTGTAATAACACAAAGAACTTAGATTACAGTCATCTAAGTGAGATGTCACCAAACCCACATGGAAGAAGCACAAAAATATCCGTGAATTGAAAATTATATAATCCAGATATAATAGTATCAGAACTTAAATTGTGAAAATCTAGTGTGCAGAAGGCTATGGATGACAGAAGAAGGCCAAAATACATTTGCAAGCTCTACATAGGGAAAAAGCTTCAGGTGATGCTTTCCCTCTCACCATGATTGACAGATGGGAATAACCTGATTATCAGACAAAGTGTTGCAGAAACAACTATCATAGATTAAAATAATAAATCTGACATGAATGGTAAAACTTTGTCATTTGATCTCCATTTTGATAAACTTTGGGTTTTATCTGTTTTATATATATATATATATGTTTGGGTTTATCTCTGAATCTGTAGAGATAGTAACTAGAATAATGGTTCCTAGGGGCTATGACAGAGGAGATAGAGAGGGGCTGATATCAAAGAGTACAAGAAGGAAGAAAATGTTTTGAAACTGATTGTGGTAGCAATTGTGCAACTCTGTTTGATATGATTGAACTATGAAATGGTATGATGTCTGGATTAGGATATAATAAAATACTTTGGAAAAAATAAAAAGAACTTAGATTAATAAAAGAAGACAGAAATGAATATTTGCTTTGTGTTAGATAGGGTTCTCTAGAAAAACAAAATCAGAACACTTATGATTTTATATATATATATATGATAAATATATACAACATAAAAGAATATAACAATTAATTAGCCCACACAGCAGTACAGAGGACATAGTTGAACTCACTTCCAAGGAATAGCTAATATACTGGAAGTCCTTCAACTCATGAGGGCTTCTAGGTCCAAGGTTAAGGAAGCAGACAGCTGAGTCTTCCCATAGGCAATGCACGAAGAGTCTGCCCACAGGCAGCAAACAGCAGGGCAGGTCACCAACAGTCAGCAGTTTAGGAACTTAGTGAAGCAGGCCTGGATATTGAAGTCAACCAAAACAAGACGACAAGCTCCACCGGCCTCAAACTCAAGGAATGTACATACAAGCAGTGTGGAGAAGCAGGCCTCCAAGGGACAGGCCTTGATTAGCCCCACATATTCCTATTGACCAGGTTGACATAATAAGTCTACTTATTACATTGTTTCTTAGTTATCTTTTTGTTTCATACTTTTTCATACAATTTGATGATTTTTGTAGCCATATTTATATGCCTATATATTAATATATCTCCATTTGATTATATTAAAGGAATGGAGCATGCCTATAATACATTCATCACTTTTCTATGCCCTATTTACACAGTACAAGAAAGATGGATAATAAATCTTAAAAATGATGCGTGGAATGATTACTAAACAGAGATCATTTTTTTGAAGAACAGGACAGAACGGCTGTAAATGTATTGACTCTGCAATAAGATTCGGAGCCCTGGCGGCATACAGGATCATGAGCTAGGTTCTTTCTACACCACCAGCTCCTCCTGTAGAGAAAGGGGAGGTGAAGATTTGTGGTTGTGGACACAGAGTACCCAGGCAGTTCTCTCTGTAGGACAGGGACTATGTGAGCTGTAAATTGTTCTATGGAACCCAGGTTTGAAAGTGACATGATCAGGTCTAGAGGATGAAGGAAACATTTTTAAAATTGTAATGTTGCAGCCAATGCTGAGCTACTCAAAATGGAAGGTCATGCAAGGCTGACATAAAAAAAGGTTTTGTGTGAGCTAAACAATTATTTTTAAACAAATGAGGTGGCATACAGATTAGGAAAAATTTCATACAACATGCTGATAAGTCTTTATTAGATTATCATAAGACTTATCTGTTATCTATCTAAAACCAGCCCAGAACTGACAGTGGAAGAGCATCAATTACTCATGTAGTGTAGAACCCTGTACATTGATGCTAATCCCTTCTAAAAGGAGAGTCCAGAAGGGATGCAGTCAAATTATTAATCAATTTTCCCCATAAAAATAACTGAAAACAGATTAATCCATTCTCAGCCACTAAGTTTTTACCCTAACCTTGCCTTTTTATACAAAACATTACACAGAAATTTCAACGTAAATAAGTTCACAGTTAATTTAAGTAAGAAAGACAACACTAAAAGTTTTTAACTACAGTATGACCCATATCTCGAGATTGAGGAAGATCTGGATCCATAGACATGGATGTGGAGAGGATCTATGGAGAGCCATTGTTTGTAGGGGGATTCCCCTTCCAAAACATCCACTGGCAGCTGCTTTTCAGGAATTCCCCCCGCCCCCCTTTTGCCTTTTTTCCTAGGACCTGGCTCACTTTCTTTTTTTAAAAAAATCTGTGTAATGTGATCTGCTCTTGGCACTTTCTTAACTGTTTTCCAAAAGAGTTTACTAAATTATCATCAACAATATCAATAACACTGTTAACCAGTGGCTTATCATGATGATTCCTCTAAAAAAAAAAAAAAAGCTTTCTTGGGACCCATGTTTTTATCTAAAAACAGTACAAAAAGCCACAAAACCTAAGAAAATTATAGCGAAACATTTGGAACACAATCACAAAAGGGTTAAACAATGCCAACTAACGCCAATGACTGAAACACGAACTGCTTATGTTTACAAAAATCACATGCATCAGGTCAGATACCTCTGTTTCGTTCGCGCTCTGATGCAAAAATTTTTTTCGATGTTTCCCATAAAAATCTGATTATGTGATACGGTCAAGTACTGGGTTTGTACTGTGTAAGTTCAGGCTAAAACTGAAGAAAATGAAAACTAGTCCACGAGAACCAAACTATGGCATTGAGGTTATCCCACCTGCATTTCCAGAACACCTCAAAAACAAATTTGGTACCTAGAACACTAATTATGTAAAACCTGTTGGGCTATGGGATGATATAAAAAATGCCCACATGAAGAAAACAAAGGTTATTAAAAAAGACAGAAAGATCAAAGTGAAGTAAGAAAGGACTCTGAAATTTTCTCTTATTTGTACAGTAGCTAAGGCAAGTGGAAGAAATTATGAACACAAAGTGTTGAACAGGAAATTTCCAAGGACAACACAAAACCAAAAAGTAAAATATTATAATGAAACGTAGAAAGACCTAGAGTTATAAAATGAAAAGGGAAGAAAGGTTATAGCATATCCTTTTCTTTTCATCAGATAGCACATTTTTAATTTTTTGGTTTATATATCCATGTTAATATAATACAGACTAACATCTGCGATGTATAAAATTACTGTTAGCTAAAAAGCTACTGCTTTAAATTATTGAGAAATTTTCATGCAAATTTGAATTATTTTTTATTGGGGCTCTTGACAATATTATAAAAATCCTCAAATCAAGTATATCTAGTGAAATTGTACAGCTGCTGCCATCATCACTTTCAAGTCATTTTGTTTCTACTTGAGCCCCTTGATATCAGCGCCCCTTTATTCCCTCCTTCCTCCACTCTACTACCCTCATGAACCCCTAATAAGTTATATATATTATATAAAGTTATAAAAAATATATTTCATCTCAATATATACTCATATATATTTCAAGTTGCATATATATATATATATCAGATCTTACACAATCAGATGTATCACTTCACCTACAATTCTGTTATTCATTCCCCTCAAGGGGGGTTATACATCCATCATTGCTATAAGATATCCCTTTCCCACCTCCTTTCCTGTACCCTCATGCAATCATTATTGCCATTACTGTTTCTGAGGGGTTTAGCTATCCTGGATTCTGTATATCAAAAGCTCTTATTTGTATCAATGTACATATGCCGAAGCAGCAGGATTTGTGAGGTAGAACTAGGCCATAATAATGGGGGAAGGAAGCATTTAGGAACTTAAGAAATATTGTGGGTTTCACCGCTGCTATAATTCACCCAGGATATATCGTCACTTTTGTATGTCCCTTCTATGAGGGAATGTCTAATTATCAAGAGATGGGTTTGGGTCTCTACTGTGACGCCTCTCCTTAACATCAATATTATTGTTTGTTATTGATATTCTGATACCTGATCTTGTTGACACCTCATGATCACATAGGCTAGTATGCTTCCTCCATGTGGGCTTTCTTGCTTCCTTGCTAACTGCCCACTTGTTTAACTTAAGACCCCATATGCTTTATTGTTTAATAGCTGGGTACCATCAGCTTTCTTCACCACATTTGCTTATGCACCAATTTTGTCTTCAGCAATCATGTCAGAAAGGTATCTTACAATGCCACATCAATAGAACAAATCATTCTTATACTGAGGTAGGATTAATTAGAGACCAAAAGTACATCTGCTTTCTTATTGTATTTGCATATATATACATACATAGATAAATATACCTATCTTTATTTATTTACATATATGCTTATCTATGTTTATACATATATATAGTTTTTACTTCATTGTTGTTTCTTTCCTCTATTTCCTTTTAATTTCCTCCCACCTCACTATCATGTTAACCCTTAATTTGACTCTCAGCAATTCCTCCAGGCTACATTACAATTGATCAAAAAACCCAGTCAGTCTACACCCTCCTCACAGACAAATTTAGATTCCTTGTTGTTCCCCTGACCCTGACATTGTTGGCTCATCACTACCATCCTCCAGTCTCATCCTCTTTCATGGCCCCCAGAACCATTGGCCCAGTTGCTTCCTCCTCAAGATTTTTAATCCTGCCATTTTATATATATACACATACACACACATTAAAAAAAGAAGAAAATATCTAGAAATAGTTCCAGGTTTATCTGCTGACCTTTATGAATGTCCTCCAATCAGGTTAGATGAGGTACCAACTACTACCCTCTGAATCAGCAGTCTATTTTCAGGGTTCCTCAGGGACTTTGTGACGTTGCTACCATTGCTGATCTATTATTGTCCCTTTGTGATTCTCCAAACTTTGTTTGGGGGTGGGATGGGTTGGGGAGTTGGGGATCAGGCTGGACACACTTCCTGCTCTGCCTCCTGTGTTGTCTTCTCTAGTGCAGTGTTCCAATGAGTGGATGTCGCCTCTCGAGCTGGGAATGACCCTACAGACCTCTCTGTACTTTAGCTTCTCTGAGCAGGAATGTCATTCTCAAGGCTTGGTGTGTCAGGATGAGGTCCACTTTCTCTTTCTCTCTCTTTCCCTCTTAGATTGCTCCCGTGTGAACAGGCCAGACTGATCACTCTCCCAAGCCTGTATCTTCAGTGCTATCCTCTGTAGCACTTTCTTCTAGTGAGGCAGTCAACATAAGTCGAATTGGGGCTGACCTTGTAGTCCTCTCTGTTAATGGACTACTTCATGCAGGTATGTTTCCCATAAGGCTCGGTACACTGGAATGAAGTCTTATCCATTTCCCTTTCCTATGGAGACATAGGCAATACCCTCCCCATGGGTGGATTAGTGCCCTGATTCTCCAGTGCCATCGTCTTCCCCCTGCCCCTGCATTTTTTCCTTCCTTCCACCCTCTGTGGTCCTTCAAGGTGTGGGAGAGGTGGGAAATACACCTTTAAGTCCTGATGCTACCTGTATCTGCTTACTTATGTGTTATTTTTATTACTATTTTTTCTTTCTTCTTTTTAGTTGGATGGCATATGCATCCCTGGGTTGGGTCTGTCCCCTTCCAGAGTGCCTAGATCTTAACCCGGAAATTATGAATTAAGTTACTTTTCTTCTATGCCCATTGTGCTGTTTAAACTTGCCTCAGTGGACTCAGTGGACTCCTTTTGTGCTTGGTTAACTTCTCTTAACATAACTTCCTCCAACTCTTCCCATAAGATGATATGTATGGTAGTTAACATAATCTGTTGTCATTTTGAGACTCAAGAGTGAAGGGATGGAGTTTAGCCGGTCAATCAGGTCACAGCTTTATGACCTCATTTGGAGGGGCTAAAGAGATAAATAGCTCTCTAGAGGTGAGACACATGATCACTCCCTGTAAGACAGTTCTGTTGACAAGACACATGGAGCTACTCTAAAACTGTGGAGCCAGAGGAGCCTCGTGGAAATCCCTATCAGTGCTGAGATGCTTACATCGCCACTGGATCCACAAGATCTTCCACCCAGTGGCTTGTGATCGTCCTGCATTCAGTGTCATTTCATGTATTTCATGAGTCTGAAGAGGACTTTATATATTAGTATCAGATATATGGGCTAATATCAGACTTATGAACTTGATCTGGACTGGGCTGGGATGTTTTCTCAATATTCAACTTCTCTTAGAAATAAAGCTTTTTCTTATACACATATAAGTGTCCATGAATTTTTTTCTCTAGCCAACCCAGACTAACACAATATGCTTCATGCGTTTATCACTGCTTTTTAGGGATAAATACAATTCATGTGTTAGTCTGGGGACTTTAGAGAAACAAATCCACAGAAACTCATATGTATAAGGCAGTGTTTTATATAAAGGGTAAGTGCACATCAAGAAAACATCCCAACCCAGTGCTGCCCAAGCCCACAAGTCCAACATTGATCCATATGTCTGACACCAATCTTCAAAGTCCTCCTCCATCTCATAAAACAAATGCAATGAAGCCAACTGCAGGAGGAAAGCTGAATCAGTGAATGTGTAAGCATCTCATTGCTGGCAGGGGTCTCCACACAGCTGCTCCATCACCCATAGGTAGGTCCATGTGGTTTCTCCTAATGGACATTTTGCAGGAAGTGAGCCTTGCAAGCTGAAGCAGGGAACTGGCTAAGGCAGTTGTACCCTGGTTCGACCATCAGAAATCAAGAGATTCGAGAACTAGAAAGGTGAGGCTTACCAAACCATTTATCCCTCCACCTTTCAATTAACCCCACATGTGTTTAATGGCCAGGTTGGCATAATAAACATTATCTATCTCAATTCCAACCAGGTTTCTTTTTAATTCATCTATTTATTGATGGAAATTTAGGTTGTTTCCAATTCTTTGTGATTGTGAATTGCGCCAGGATGAATATTAGAGTACAGATACCAGGTCATAGTCTGTTTCTTACTTCTTCTGGGCAAATGCCCAGTAGGGGGTCATATGGTAACTCTATTTCCATTTCTTTTAGGTATTTCCAAATCGCTTTCCATAGTGGCTGTATGGGACTACCAGCAGTGGATGAGAGTTCCTATCTCCCCACACAACCTCCAAAATTTCTTGTTTTCTGATTTGTTGAATTGGAGTAACTTTAAGGATGCTAGGTATTTTTAAAATATGCATTACCCTAATGACTAAACATCTGAATTATTCTCTCATATGCTTATTGGCCATTTGGGTTTCCACTTTTGTAAAACTTCTATTCAGGTCTTTTGCCCACCAACTCAGTGAGTTTTTTTAATTTTTTATTGTAGGCTAGAAGAGTGTTGTAGATCTTAGTAATAAGCCCTGTGACTGATGTATAAAAAAATCCTTACCCAGTATGTCAGGCAGAAACAAAACCAAGACACTACAGAAACAAAACCAAGACACTAATGGTTATATATATATATATAATCAAGAAATAGTTAATTAATCTATAGAGCAGAACAAATGGCTCAGTGCAACTCATTTTGGTGAGACAGTGAATACACTGTCAGGTTTTCAAGTGTTGAGGGCTGCCAAGTAGTCCTCTGTAGAGCAATTCTGGCTATCCGGCCACAGGCAGCAAACAGCAAGACAGGTCACCAACAGTCAGTCAGATGACAGGTTCTGACAGTCACCAGCTCAAGAGTATCTGTCATTATACCAAACACCATGGGGTTTTAACCACTGTGGCTGTATAATAGGTGTTAAAGTCAGGTAAAGCAAGTCCTCTGAGGAGTGTTCTGCTAATTCTGGGCTTTTTCCCTTTTCATATGAAGTTGGTAGTCAGGGTTTTCAATTATTTGAAAAAAGGATGCTGGTATTTGTATCAAGAAGCATAGCACTCATATAATGCCTTGGGTAGTATTGACATCTTTACTTATTGAGTTTTCTGATCAACGAGCATAGGACATTCTTCAATTTGTGAAGGTTACTTCTGGTTTCTTGTAGTAGAGTTTGGTAGTTTTCATCCTACAAAAATTTTGTTCTTTTGATTAGGTTTATCCCTAAATAGCTCAGTTTGTGCTTGGCTATTGGGAAGGGTACTACCTTCTTGAGCTCTTCCATGATCTTATCTGATGTATATAGCAACCAATAAACTTTCATTTGCTGATCTTGGAAACTGCCACTCTGTCATATTCCTCTATCAATTCCAGCACTCCTATTGTGGAGCTTTTAGGGTTTTCAATGTATAGAATCATGCCATCTGCAAATAACAATAGTTCCTCCTCTTCTCTCCCCGGATTAATACTTTTAATGACTTTCCATTGCCTTATGCTGTTAGCTAGAACCTCTAGTAAGATGTTGAATAAAAGTGGGGACAAGGGGAATTCTTGTTTGGTCCTCTTTTTCTAGGAATTATTTTGTCTTTTCTCCATTGACTATAATGCTGGCTGCTGGTTTTTCATATATAGCTTTTATTATATTGAGGAATTTTCCTTCTATTCCTATCTTCTTGAGTGTTTTAATTAGGGATGAGTGTTAGACATTTCCAAATCCTTATTCTGCATATACTGATATTATTGTGTGTTTCTTGTCCTTTTTCTTGTCAAGAAGATGGATAATGTTGATGGACCTACAGATACTGAACCATCCTTACATCCATGGAATGAATTCCACTGGGTCATGATGAATAATTTGTTTTATATATTTTTGTATTCTATTGGCCAATATTTTGTTAAGGATATTTGCATAGGTGTTAATTAGAGATATTAGTCTGTATTTCTCTATTCTTGTGGGATATTTGCCCACTTTAGGTATCAGTGTAATACTAGCTTCATAGAATGAGTTGGGAGTTTGCTCTCCTTTTCAATGATCTGGAAGAGTTTGTATAGGATTGGTGTCAGCTCTTACCTAATAAATGGTAGCTACTGTGTAGCTATCTGGTCTGGGTTGTTTTTTTTTTTCAGTTGGTAGTCCCTTGGTAACAAAATCTGTTTCCTTTATTGCTATGGGTCTGTTAAGGTTCTTGACATTTATCTTGGGTAATCTAGGAAAGGTTTGTTTTTCCAAGTATTTATCCATGTCTTCCAAGAGGTTGAATTCACTGGAGTGCTGACCTTCATAGTACAGTGTAATTAATCTTTGATTTCATTAGAGTCCTTTGTAATTTCTCCTGTTTCATCCCTCATCCTGCTATAGATGTTTGCTCCTTCCTGTCTTTGGTTAGGTTTGCCAAAAATCATCCGATTTTAAAAGAACCAGATTTTTAAAGTGTTGATTTTTTTGTATTGTTTTCTAATTTTCCCACTCATTTATCTATGTTGTGAGTTTTATTATTTCTTTTCTTTTGCTCTTAGTGGGTTTATTCTGTTGGCAATGTTCTAATTGTTGGAAGTTTTGTGACATTGTTTCAATCAATCATGAATCTCTCTTCCCTTTTCATGTGTGTATTTATCATTATCAAACTTCCTCTAATGACTGCTTTTGCTGTATCCCAAAGGTTTTGGTACATTGCAGTCTCATTAATCTCATTGGTTTCTAAAAAACTTCTTAAATTTTCTTTAATCTGGGCTAATATCCAGTAATTTTCCAGACAGAGTTATTCATCCTCCAAATGTTTGCCTTTGATTATTTGATCTTCCTTTGGTTGATTTCTAATTTCGTGGTATAGTGGTATAAGAGGGAAGTCTGAGTGACATCTATGAATCTGAATTTACTCAGGCCCAATTTGTGTCCCAGCATATGGTCTATTTTTTTAAATAACAGTGTGCACTTAAAAAGAATGTGGACTATTTTTGCATTTGAGTGGGAACTCTAAAAATGTCTATCAGGTATAGTCACCTACATGTAGAGTTTAGTTCGGTACCTCCTTGTTGAGTTTCTTTCCCGGTGCTCTTTCGCAGAGAGCACTGTAGTAAAGTCACTTACTGTGATTGTTGAGCCTATGATTTCTTTTCCATCTTTTGAAGAATTTGATTGATTCGTTTTGTGGATTTATAATTGGGTGCATATATATTTATTATGCTCACTGGCTCTTGGTCTACTGATCTTATGAGCATTATTTAGTGCCCATCCTTATCTCTTGTTATAGTTTGCATCTTGAGATCAATATTGTCAGAGATTAGGATTGCAATCCTGCTTTTTTAAAAAAAATTGCCGCTTGCTTGGTATATTTTTTGTTAGCTTTTAATTCTGTCTATTTTTCTCTGTGAGCTTGAGATGTGTCTCCTGCAGACAACAGATTGATGGATTGTTTTCTAAGCCAGTCTGCTAGTCATTGTATTTTAATGGGTAAATTCAGACCATTGACATTCAGAGTTATTACATCCAACTGTGGATTCATTGGTGTCATCTCATTCCTTTTGTGGTGGGCGTTTCCTACCTCCTCCTTATCAGTTTGCTGTTTATGTGTGTGTGGGGGGGGGACTTAATTCTTGCCTTATTTCACAGCTGAGGTGATATTATCTTGGGGGTTGTATTCAGTGTGTTGACTTCTGGCGGGGTGGGGGGAGATGCACTTTGTGGTGGTCTCCAATTTGTGCTCACTGAATGTTGGTCTTCTGACCACAGTGAGTCAGCAAGAATTTTTTTGTAGAGCCAGGTTTCTTTTAATGCATTCTTTGAGGTTTTTCTGGCCCTGGATGACTTAATTTACTGTCTATCTTGATGGATAATTTGGTGGGATAAAGGATTCTGGAGTTGGTTATGTTTTCTTGTAACTTTTTGAAAATGTTACTCCACTCTCTACTCTTCATCATGGTATCTGCTGATTGATCTGAGCATGTTTATCTGAGTGTCTTCATTGGTGACTTCCTTATTTTTCTAGCTCCTCTTATGATTTTTTCCTTTTCCACAAAGTTGAACAAATTAACTATTAAATGCCTTGATGAATTCTTCCTGGGGTTCTAGTTGGTGTGTCCTTGGCTTCCTGAATGGTTGTCTGATTCTCATTCACTTAGTAGGGGAATTCTTTTTTCAGGAACTCCCATATGATTTTTTCCAGAGATAATTTTGTAGCGAAGTCAGGAATGAAGAGGAGTAAACAATACAATGATCCAAGGGACAGCAAATTGAAGAGCATGCAGTGGACATGATCTTCCTGAGTTAGAGATATAGGAAAGGAGAGTTGGAGGAGACCAGGCAGTGGTATGTGGTAAATGACTACTTCCCTCTTTCAGGAGTTTGTCACTATGGATTTAGATTTTAGGTCAACATATACTTGCAGGAAGATGTAGGAGTAGAGTTTGAACTATTTATCAGGTCACAGAGTGATAATGCTTCTTGGGCCTTTTTATAAGAGAGCATGGGAACCTCTCTCTCACTCTCTTTTGCTTTTATCTTTTGGGTCAAATGTTAGCCTGGGTTGCACATCTGGCTCTGGAATTGACAGTCTCTGCAGCTTGCCAAGCCTGGTAACTGTGGCACACTGCCATGTTCTTGCTCACTTTGGATCTTGTGGACTTTGGATCAGTACCCACCCACCTGTGACCTCTCAGCTTTCTACTTCACCTCCCTGTTTCATAGACCTGTAGCTATGTATGGATATGAGTTGTATTAAGATGATTTTGATCTATAATTCTTTCTTCATATAAAGTAATTTCTCATGTATATGAGTGCCACTGGATTTGTTTCACTAGAAAACCCAGCTTAATATAGGCACATTATAAAAAATATAAAATATTATATATATATATATATATATATATATATATATATCATTATGAACTAAACTTGCAAGCAGAAATATTTCAAATAATTTTTCCACAATGTTGATTTTTATTTTTCATGTTTATTGATGTATATTTTTCACACTTAACTTTAGACATATGGTTTGAAGAGTTTTAATAAATGCTTATTCTTATGTAATCACCACCAAAAAGATCAAGATATAATATATTTCTGGCGACAAGAGCAAGTTTCAGAGCCTCTTCTTATATCCACTTTGATCTTTTCTTTTTTGCTTATCTTTTTAGAGATGCTTTGTTTTTTGTGTATGGTATTCTTGATGCCATCTAACAAATCACCCGGTCTTTTGATATTTATATTCAATGTGATAAATCTGTTCTTGAGATGTTCTCAAAATTCACATGGGATGTACTCAAGGCCATAGTTTGGCTCTCGTGGATATGTTAGGCAGGGTTCTTTAGAGAAACAAAATCAGGACCCTTGTTATAGATAGATAGATAGGTTTATACAGCAAGAAGGAATATAAAAGCTGATTAGTCCACACAGTGGTACCAGGGGCTTAATTCAATTCACTTCTGAGGAACAGTTAATGTACTGGAAATCCTTCAACTCAACAACTCAGGAGGGATGTTGGGTCCAAGGTCAATGAAACAGATAGCTGAATCTTCCCTCAGGTAATTCAGGCAGAGTTCACCCACAGGCAGCAAAGAGGAGGGCAAGTCACCAACAGTCAGCAGCTTATGAGCTTATCAAAGCAGGCCAGGATGGGATATCGAACTCAAGCAATGCAAGAAAACAGGATCCACTAATCTCAAGCTTATATGATGTAGACACAAGCAGTGTGGAAAAGCAGGTCTCTAAGGAACCTCAAGCTCTAGTGACAGGATCCACAGGTTGGCTTGTCCCACAGGTAGTGTAGCTTACAAGTTGAGGGAGAGAACTAGCTAAAACAACTACAGGCTGGCCCAATTACCAGAGAGCAAGAGAGAGAGGGGCAGGTGTTGCCGAGCCATTTATTTCTCTGTCCTCCAATCAAACTGGGACCTGATTAACCCTCATATTTCTATTGGCCTGGTTAGCATAATAAACCTACATGTCATACTGGACTTGTTCTTCAACTCAACCTGAACTTACAAATGAGCTAGTGATGGTCTGTGCTACAGCAGGAATTCGTCTCATTTTTGACTGTGAAACATTTTGGCTGCAAGCTTCTCCATGGTATCTTCCTAAAGATACAGTCAAATTGATTCCTATGTATTCCATCTTGTGAGATCCATGTGTACAGCCACTTTTTACACTTTTAGAGGAAGGAAGGAATTTTTGCAAAGAAGTCATTGGTCTTTCAAAATTCTTCTTCTTTTAATAAATCATTTTGTTGCGGACTCTTAAAGCTCTTATAACAAACCATGCATTAATTGTATCAAGCACACCTGTACATATGTTGCCATTATCATTTTAAAAACATTTTCTTTCTACTTCAGCCCTTAGTATCAGCTTCTCTTTTTTTCCTTCCTTCCCTACCCTCCCACTCTCATGATCACTTGATAATTATAAATTATTATTATTTTAATATAATATGAAACCTCTGTCTTCCTTCTTCCAAATTTCTTTTCTTCATCCTCCTCAGGGGGCAGGGCCTGGGGGATTCACTGATCAATGCTATTGGTTCCCCATTCCTCACCCTTCCCCCTTCCCCTTACCCTCATAGTATTGCTATACCCATTATTGTTCCTGAGGGTTTTATCTGTTCTGGATTCTGTGTGTTGAGAGGTCTTATTTGTACAGTCTATAAGCTCTGCTTTAGTTGGATTTGTAAGGTAGAACTGGGATAATGATAGTGGGGAAGAGGAAGCATTACAGAACTAGAGATATGTGTGCCTCTTTGGTGCTATAATATACTCTGACTGACTCGCCCCTTCCTTGTGACCCTTCTGTGAGGGAATATCCAATTGTCTACAGATAGGTTTTGGGTCTTCACTCTGACCCTCTTTGTTTGCATCAGTATGATTGTTTTGGTTCTTCTGATGCCTAATTCCTGATCCCATCAACATCTTGTGACCACACAGGCTGGTATGCTTATTCTATTTGGACTTTGTTAATTTCCTGCTAGAGGGCCACTTGTTTTACTTCAAGCTATATCTTTTAATAGGCAGGCACCATCAGCTTTCTTTACCATAATTGCTTATGCACCCATTTTGACTTTAGCAATCATGTCAGTAAGGTGGGTATCACAGAATGCCTGATTATTTGAACAAAATGTTCTTGCATTGAGGGACCACTTGAGTAGAGGTCCAATGTCTCCCTGCTACCTTGATACTTCACATAAATATATATGCACAGACCTATATTAATATCATTTTGCTATATTTGTAACTCTATAAATGGCTTATGCCTCCTAGTTCTTCCTTCTATTTCCTTTTATGTCCCTCCTGTCACACTATCATGTTTGACCTTCATGTCCTCAGTCATTCCTATTGGCTACATTGCACTTGATCAAACCCCAACAGGTGTTTTACACCCTTCATTTTTAAGTCTCTTTTTGTTCCCTTGTCTCTGGGTTTGTTGGCTCCCCATTCCTGTCCCCAACCTTTCCCTCTCCTCTGTCCCCCGGAACCAATGATCCTGTTGGCTTCTGTCTTGCCTATCTTATATAGATAGACATGTAAAAAAGAAAAAGAACAACAACAAAGGGGGGGGGGCTATAAATAGTTCCTGGTCTGTCTGCTGGCCCTTATGTATGTTTTCCCATTCAGTCTGATGAAGTGACAAGACGTGCCCTCCAATTCTGAAGTGCATTTTCCAGTTTGCGCTGATTATTTGCCCTTCTTAAGTACGTTTTCCAGGTTGTTCCAATTGTTTGCCCTTGTCTTCTTAATCATCTTTTTTTTTTTTAATTTCTGGCCTTATAGCACAGTGATCTGAGAAGGAAGTTTGAGTGACCTCTCTGTGATTGAATTTACTCAGGCTCATGTGGGCTTGAGAAGAATGTATATATTTTGCATTTTGGATAGAGAGCTCTAAAAAGGTCTATAAGGTCAAGTCATTACTGATAGTTCAGTTCTGCAGTTTCCTTGTTAAGCTTCTTTCCCTGTGATCTATCTTTCTTGGAGAGCACTATATTAAAGTCACTTACTATGATTTCTGAGGATATGATTTCTTTATTCATCTCGAAGCATTTAATTGATTAATTTTGCATACCTTTTGTTGGGGTCTTATATATTTATTATGCTCACTGGTCCTTGGTCTACTGTTCCCTTGAGCATTTTATAGTGCTGTTCCTTATGTCATGTTACGGTTTGCACCTTGAGATCAGTTTTGTCAGAGATTAGTATTTCAACCCTTGCTTTTCTTAAAAATTGATATTTTCTTGGTACATTTTTCTGCAGCATTTGATTGCCAAACAATTTTTGTCTGCAAGCTTGAGATGTGTCTGTTGTAGGCAGTGGATCAATGGTTTGTGTTTTCTAAGACAGACCACTACTCTTTTTCAATGGGCAAGTTCAATGCATTGATTTTCAGTTATTATGTTCATCTGTGAACTCTGTGATGTCATCTCATACATTTTGTCTTGGGTGTTTTCCTATCTTCTTTCTCATCAGAGTGTTGTGCGTGTGTATATGGTGTGTGTGTGTGTATGTGTGTGTGTTCATTCTTGCCTTCTTTTCAATGTTGAGCCAATGCTATCTCATGAATCATTTTCAATGTGTTGATATCTGGGTGAGGGTGCTATATGTGGTGATCTCTTATTTGTGCTCAATAAGTGTTGTTCTTCTACCCATACTAGGTCAGTAAGAATATTTTGTAGAGACAGATTTCTTTTAACATATTTTTGAGTTTTCCTTATCTGGGAAGGCTCTTATTTCTCCATCTATCTTAATCAATTATGCTGGATAGAGTATTCTTGGGTTTACATTATTTTCTTTCAACTTTTAGAATATAGCACTCCACTGTCTCATTTTCTTCCTGGTGTCTGCTGACCTTTGTGGGAAACGTGTGTCTGGGGACGGCCTGGCAGGAGAGCCATGGGGACTGGATGGACCCTTTGGGGAGCCACAGGATCTAAGCCTCATTGCAGAGAAGTCTTGTCAAGGAGCTGTGGATCTAGTTAGGACCCACAGGAGGGCTGTGGGGCTGGGCGTGGCTTGGGGGTGGAGGGGGAAACCAATGTATGGGAACTGCTCAGTAGGAAGAGCTGCGAGAAGTAGGCGATTGAATTCTGACCTTATCATCAGGAGTCGCTGTCATACGTTTCATAGGGACTGTTTACAGTGTTTATAGTTGCAGGCAGACAGCATTCAGATTAGTGTTGGTGTCTGTCCTCATCTGCAGAAGCTGCCATCAGATACTTATAAACCATACTAATGGTTTAAAGTGCAGACAGGCACGCTTCAGAGCTGAATCCTCTCAACATACTTTTTCAACCTGCGTGCTGAGCAAATAATGAGAGAACCTGACTTATATAAAGAAGAACTTGGTATCTGGAGTGGAAGAAAGCTTACTACCAATCGGCAGATGATGTAACATTGCTTGCTGAAAGTGAGGAAGAAGCGAACCACTTGCTGATGAAGATCATTATCGCAGCTTGTTTACTACGGATTAAAACCCAATGGAATGAAGACCCAAAGCCTCTCAACACATTTAACATTATTATAAAGAGAGAAAAGTTTAAAATTGTCAAAGATTCTCTCTTGCTTGAATCCACAATCAATGTTCATTGATGCAGCAAAAATCTAACAGGCGTTAAGTAAATCTGCTGTACAAGACCTCTTTAAAATGCTGAAAAGCAAGGATGTTATTTTGACAGAAAACATTTTCAATTGTCTCATATGCATGAAAATTTTAGACATTGGATAAGGAAGATGAAAGAAAATTGTGTTGGAATGTGATGCGGGTGAAGAATATTGAAAGTGCAGTAAAACCTCAGTCATTCAAAGACTCCAAGCTTGAACTTTCACCTACACAAAGATTGGAAACAATCTGCTTGCTGTGGATAACTTTTCTCCATAAACGACTTGAAAAAACCTGTTTGGGACAAGCGTGAATCACTCGTCACACCTTGACTTGGACGTAAAGGTGGTGTGATGCTTCAGTCTAAGTGCTAATCTTGCGCAGACATCATGGGGTGCTTGTATTAATGTGTTAAACATTTGATGTGTTTTTATGGGGGTTTTGCACTTTATTTATATAAAACATTGTAGTCATTGCTTCAAAGAAACTTACTGATACCAGCAGTGAAGTTATGAGGAAAACTCTGGAAACTACAAGAGAATTAAAGAAAGAAATCATTGCAAAATTTGAATCAGGCCATCATTTGTCTGATTTGGTGGGTGAATGCAACTAAGTTGACATCAACATTAAAAAATATGATTAAATCGGTTAATGTAGAGAAAGTTATGAACACTTTAACCATGAAACACACAACTCAGGCCTTTGAAGAGATTGAAAATTTGTTTATTTGGATATATCCGAACAAATGTATAGCGATAGCATATCCAAGACAATGATATGCAACAAAGCTGAGAGCCTCCAGAGTGATTTGAAGTTCTGGAAAAGTGAATCACAGTGGGCTGGAACTGACTCAATCACACCTAACAGAAATATTCTAAGTGTACTCACATGCGTTATTGTTTTGCATCTATTTGGGCATTGTCTCTTATGATCTGTACTTGCTAAGCACTAACACTTTAACTTTCACTTCGTCCCTTTGCAATAGACATAAGCTTCTCTTCTTGCAGGTATGGAACTTAAAGCTTAGGGAAATTCACTTACTTAGTCAAGATAACTCAGAAATGTATTATGGATCAGGATTTTGAAACCAAGTCAGACTTTGTGCAAGACCATTATATTCTTCTGCTTCTGGAATGCTCTTAAAAAGTTTATGTCAAGTGCTTAGTATATTAAGTCTCTGAGGTTTACTGAATGGACAACTTAATGAATATGACTTAGATGTTTCTAAATTTTTGAGCCAGGATTAATCTTTTGATTGATTGTTTTCTCCCATCTTGCATTTCAATATATCTTCCTGTGAAATCTCTCAGTCGTTCAGATCTAGCTGTAGAGGTAATCCATTAATTTCATTTGAGGGGTGATAGTAGGATATTCTGTCAGATAGACACTCCTGGCAAGGATCAGACTTCAACCTGCGGATCAAGACGGAGTTTGACAACACCTCGTTGGGGGTGTGGCCATTTGTATAAGAGCAAGATCAAAGAGGATTTTTCTCTGCCGCTTCTTCACTGTGATTTCACTGGGAATCTATTTCTGCTCCCGGGCCAGTCCTGTGCTCCATCCACCCCCTTTGGTGCCCTGCCATCCTTTCACTGACCTTGGGTGTATGTGACTCTATACTGTGCTTCCTGCTTCCTGCTTGCCTTTCAGCATCATCAACCTGCAGCTCTGAATCTGAAGAGGGCCCCAGGGCCCTAGCTAGCATTGGACCTATGGTTTTGAGTTGGACTTGACTGGGCACTTTCTTGGTATAAAGTTATTTCTTGATATAAGGTTTTTCTTGTACATAGATGGGTTTCACTGGTTTGTTTCTCTATGTAGCATAGCCCAATATACACAGCAGAGTAAATCATATCATAGCATCACAGCAACACACAAGGCACCATTGTAAGACAAACTGACAGACAAGTGGTTGACACCTGGTTATTGAAAGCCATAATTCCCTCTTTCGAAACCTTCGGTTTCAAAATGCCAATACCAGTCCATGTATGTTCACTAACACCTACAATATCAGTCTTTGAGCATTCCTTTTATTTTTGACAGCATCCAATTTTCTTAGATTCACATTTCATATATTCCCCATTAATAGATGTGTTAAGCTGCTTCTTGTCATTTTAAAGCATGTCCCATTAGCAAATGACGGTCCTGCGGCTTTACTTCTGCAGGCTTTACACCATTCATGCAGTTATGGTAGACTCTACTTTGAGAAGGCAGCTCTTCCTCAGTCATATTTTGGGTGCCTTCTGATCTAAAGGGCACATATTCTGTCACTATCTCTGACAATGTTCTGCTTCGTGAGGTTTTCAGTAACTGATAATGTTTCAGTGCTACCATAGTGTTTTCAGTGGTTAATTTCTCTGTAGTGGACAGCCTATTCCTGCATAGTATATTCATAATGCAGAAGCTCTGCTTAAACGTGTTCACTCTGGATGTGACCTTGCTGCTATTGGAAATACCAGGGACATAGCTTCCAGCATCATGGCAACACACAATTTACCAGAGTAAGACCAACTGAAAGACAAGTAGTAGTGACCTGCTAAGAGAAGACACAGTTCTCTCTTTTCATAAGTGGTTGGAGTGGGTCTATTGGAGGAGGACTTAAAGCACTGCTGTGCTGTTACAAGAATATCCTGTCACCACCATCATCTCAGCAATGGCCCCATGGGAGCAGTGACAAGGCTCACCAATCCCTTCTATTCAGTATCAACAGCAATGGAGACTCAGTGACCTGTAGGACAGGGGAGAATTACCCCCTGTGGATTTCTGAAACAGTAACTCTTTACAGGAATAGGAAATCTCATATTTCTCCCTTGGATTAGCTATTGATTAGAATTCCTGGACGTTCAGTTAGCAGCCCAACGTGTACCCACTACAGCACTAGTATGTTCAATATTAGCTCTTTTGGAAGCAGTACTCTGGGCCTTTCTCTGAGCTACCTTTGAATCTCCAATCGTTTGGTTAGCAGCTGAGTGTCAATTATTTCCATCACTCTTCCCTATAAATGCATTATGCTAAATTAAAAAATACACATAATAATGTCAAATACTTTCAAATTTTCAAAATTTTATATATATGGATATAGATAAGTGATTGCTAAAGTTTGATTGTGGCTGGAGTGATTAGGTATATCTACAATATAATATCACCAGTAATATAACTATTACATTTTGATATGGATGTAATAATTCTGTATCTGAAGTCTAGTTGATAAACACATCGATTTAAATGCACCATAAAATAATAGAGAATTGTAAATGCATCATTTTAAAGTCCTGATTTTAATATTGTGCTACATTTTGTAAGATGTCTCCATTGGGGTAAATTAGATAAATGTACACAGAACTCCTATGTCTATCTTTCAAATTTTAGTATATCATTAGTTATTTCATTACAACAGTGCTAAATAAGGAACCATGTAGTAGATAAACAATGCAAAAACAATTAAAATGCAAGATGAAAACATGTGAGGGTAGGGAGTATGTAAATATATTTATAACTAAGAAGTCTGACAATATTTTGTCACTAAAGAAACAGTTTTATTCTACAAAACAGTGTTGGTCTATATTTTCTGGAGTAAAAGTATTGGAATTTTAATAAGGTTATTCTTTTTAAACATGCTTTTCAAATGAAATACAATTTTAATAACTTTAAAATGTCTACATTTTTCTTCCAAGTATTTTAATTTTTTTTCTTTCTAGAAATGGAACATCCCTTATTTATTCTGACTTACTTTTTCATATATTTTTCCTTTGCAAATTTTTTTTATCATTTTATTGGGGGCTCATGCAATTCTTATCACAATCCATACATACATCCATTGTGTCAAGAATGTACATTTGTTGCCATCATCATTCTCAAAACATTTGCCTTCTACTTGAGCCCTTAATATCTGCTGCTCATTTCCCCCCACTCTCCCCACTCCCCCTACCTCATGAACCCTTAATCATTCATAAATTATTATTATTTTGTCATATATTACACTATCTGATGTCTCCCCCCGCCTTCTTCTCTGCTGTCCCTCCCCCAGGGAGGAGGCTATACGTAGATTCTTGTAATCAGTTCCCCCTTTCTATTCCACATTCTCTCCACCCTCCAGGCATCGCCCCTCTCACCACTAGTCCTGAAGGAGTCATCTGTCCTGGATTCCCTGTGTTTTTCCAGTTGTTCTCTGTACTTGTGTACATCCTCTCTTCTAGCCAGATTTGTAAGGTAGAGTTGGGATCATGATAGTGGGAGGGTGGGGGTGGAACATTTAAGAACTAGAGGAAAGTTATATGTTTCATCATTGCTACCCTGCACCCTGAATGGTTCATTTCCTCCCCACAACCCTTCAGTAAGGGGTGTCTGGTTGGCTACCAATGGGCTTTGAGTCTCCACTCTGCACTCATCCACATTTTCAATGATATGTTTTGTTCCTTGATGCTTGATACCTGATCCCTTTGACAGCTCATGGTTACACAGGCTGGTGTGTTACTTCCATGTGGGCTTTGTTGCTTCTGAGCTAGATGGCCACTTGTTTATCTTCAAGCCTTTAAGACCCCAGATGCTATATCTTTTGATAGCCAGGCACCATTAGATTTCTTCACCACATTTGCTTATGCACACATTTTTCTTCAGCAATCGTGTAGGGAAGGTGTGCATCCTGGAATGCTAGTGCATGCATACTTAACCTAATCAGTGAGTAAAATTTAATTAAATCTATATGCTGAGAAAATAATCTTATGAACTGGACTATAAAGAAGGAGAATACAGAGTTAGAATTGGAGGAAGGCTTAAGAACAACCTGCAATATGCAGGTAGAACAACCTTGCTGGCTAAAAGTGAGCAGGACTTTGAATACTTGCTGATAAAGATTGCACCCTTCCATATGAATCACAATCCACTGTAAATAAAACCAAAATCATTACAACATAACCAATTGATCACGATGAATAGAGACAATTTCAAATTATCAAGGATTTTCTCCTGTTTAAACCCACCATGAATGATCATGGAAGCAGATTTAATAAATCAAATAAGATATTTTACTGGACAAATCTGAGTCGTGTATCTGCTTTGGTCATCTTGCTAGAAGTCTTCTTAAATTTTCTGGATGTGTCCTCATCTGCTTATTGACAACAAAGGCCATGATATTGTCTTAAATAATCTGGGTAAACATTTCTCAAAAATAAATATTTGGTGGGATACAGACTTTTCCTTTCCTACCTGTGTGAGCTGGTAAGTTACTCAACTTTTGAGATTCAATTGCATCATTTAATATTTTTTAATAAATAGGGTGAACAGGAAATGCACAGGTAGAAATCCTTTTAAAAGTCCCTGATACATGTTAAAAGTTCAAAATAGAAAATAGTCATTATTAGGATAAGATGAATATCAGAGTTTAATTATTAAATTGCATTTGAATAATAATTCTATTAATTTTTATCCTGTTTAATTGGCTTCTATGGCTTCTGCAACTTTTATTTAACTGTAGTTCTGAGTGCTATTGACAAATGCTCAGCTACTCAGCTGATATTTCTTGAAGCAAATGGCTGTGGAACATCTCTTTAGCATGTATCATCAAGGGCAATGTAGTTTGTATACTCTGATAGTAAGTATGAAAAAAGAAAAAGATGTTTTACTGCTACATGGAGTAGAAAATGGCTAAAAACATGGATGTCCTGGTTTTTGTGGTTCCACATGTTGAGTAGCACTGTGAAAATGACTCCCTTTTGAGATTTGTCAACTTAAGCACAGGCAGGCCAAATATTGCTAGAGCTCCTCCTAATGGAGGTAACTGATGAAGGTGGGTGCTTATGTTAGCATATTCTTCAAATGGATGAGTAAATATCAAAATTGTACCCCTCTTCCTATTTGGAGTTACTACAATGGTTCCAAGAATTAATGCTTTGAAATACAGAAAAGCAGTTACAATTTTAAAAATGAGAAAAATCGTCCAGTTATTTTTCTGAATATAGATACACAGATGATTTTAAAAGAATTTGAGCTGCAATAACTGAATGTCACCTTAAAAGTTTTAAATATTGTTTTACTTCTAAATTATTCAATGGTAATTAGTGTATAAAAAGATCCCCTTTTAAATGAAAAAAGGAAAGAAGAAAACTGTCCTCAAAGCATTCATTATGGAACTTCAGGGCTTCCACTCAAGGGCAATACACTGTACCTGCCTCTACCTGTTGCCCCGGTGGCACAGTTTTCATTTATAATAACGACAGTTTCCTTTCCAAACAGACATGCAGGGGATTATTTTCAATGAAATGAAAGTCATATTAGATTTACATCTATATAGAGATGATAACTGAGCCCCCTAATTCATTCAGATGCTTCAGTTTTATTTCTTATGAAAAGGAAAGGCAGTTATCTTTTTTATTAAAGATCATTTTATTGGGGATCCTTACAACTCAACAATCCATATACCAATTGTATCAAACATTTTTGTGCATATGCTGCCCTCATTCTTTGTAGACATTTACTTTCTTTTTGCTTTTTTAATTGTTTTATTAGGGGCTCATACAACTCTTATCATAATCCATACATACATCAGTTGTATAAAGCACATTTGTGCATTCATTGCCTCATCATTCTCAAAACATACGCTCTCAACCCAAGCATTTGGCTTCGGCTCCTCATTTCCCCCCTCCCTCCCCACTCCCCCTCCCTCATAAACCCTTGATAATTTATAAATTATTATTTTGTCATATCTTGCACTCTCTGACATCTCCCTTCACCCACTTTTCTGTTGTCCGTCCCCCAGGGAGAAGGTCCATCCCCCAGGGAGGGTAGATCCTTGTAATCGGTTCCTCCTATCCAACCCACCTTCCCAGTATCACCACTCACACCACTGGTCCTGAAGGGATTATCAACCCTGGATTCCCTGTGTTTCCAGTTTCTATCTGTATCCGTGTACATCCTCTGGGCTAGCCTGATTTGTAAGGTAAAATTAGGGTCATGATAGTTGGGGGTATCGGGAGGGGAGGGGGAGGAAGCATTTAGGAACTAGAGGAAAGTTGTATGTTTCATCATTGCTACATCGCACCATGACTGGTTTATCTGCTCCCCGAGACCCTTCTGTAAGGGGATGTCCAGTGGCCTATAAATGGACTTTGAGTCTCCACTCTGCATTGCCATCCTCGTTCACAATGATATGATTTTTTTTCTGATGATACCTCATACCTGATCCCTTCCACACCTTGTGATCACACAGGCTGATTTGCTCCTTCTATGTAGACTTTGCTGCTTCTGAGCCAGATGGCCGCTTGTTTACCTTCAAGTCTTTAAGACCCCAGACGCTATATCTTTTGATAGCTGGGCACCATCAGCTTTCCTCACCACATTTGCTTATGCACCCACTTTGTCTTCAGCGTTTGTGTTGCGAAGGTGAGCATCATAGAATGCAAATTTAAAAGAATTATAATCTATCCATCCATCCATTGTTTCAACCACATTTGGGTGTATATTTCCATCATTATTTACAAAACATTTTCTTTCTATTTGAACCCTAAATATCAGCTCCCCCTACCTCCCCCCATGAACGCTTGATAATTTATGGTTTGTTTTTTTCATGTCTTACACTGACCGCTGTCTCCTTTCACCTACTTTTCTGTTGTTTGTCACCCTGGGAGAGGGTTATATGTCCATCATTGTGATTGGTTCCCTTTTTCTCCCCGCCCCCACCTTTTCCTGCCATTCTGGTATCACTACTCTCATTATTGGACCAGATTGGTTTATCGTTCCTAGATTCCGTGTCTCACACTCTTATCTGTACCAGTGTACATGCTCTGGTCTAGTTGGATCTATAAGGTAGAATTGGGGTCATGCTAGTGGGTGGGAGGAAGCATTAAAGAACTAGAGGAAAGTTATGCGTTTTATCTGTGCTATACTGCACCCTGACTGGCTCATCTCCTCCCTGCAATCCTTCTGTAAGGGGATGTCCAGTTGCCTAGAGATGGGTTTGGGTCTCCACTCCACATACTCCCTCATTCTCAATGTTATTAATTTTTGTTCTTTCTTGCTTGATACCTGTTCCTATCATCCATGTGGGCTTTGTTGCTTCTCAGCTAAATGGCCACATGTTTACCTTCAAAACGTTAAGACCCAGACACTATATATTTTGATAACTGGGTATCATCAGCTTTCTTCACCACATTTGCTTATGCGCCCATTTTGTCTTTAGCTATCATGTCAGGAAGGTGAGCATCACAGAATGCTGTTATTAGAACAAAGTGTTCTTGCATTCAGGGAGTACTTGAGTAGAGGCCGAATGTTCAACTGCTACCTTAATACTTAACATATAACTATATTTACATAGATTTATTTCCCTATCACTAGATATAAGTAAATTTACATGTATGCATGCCTGTATTTAAACCTCTATAAGCATCCTTTGCCTCCTAGTTCTTTCCTCTATTTCCTTTTATTTTCCTCTTGTCCCACTATCATGTTCAACCTTTATTCAATTTTCAGTAATTCCTCTTGGCTACATTGCACTTGATCAAGCCCCACCAGGCATCCTAAGTCCTCCTTGACATTGATTTTAGATCACTAGTTGTTGCCTTGGTCCTAGGTTTGTTGGCTGCCTACTTCCTTTCCCCTGACTTCCCTTCTCCCAGGAACCTCCAGATTATTTATCCTGCATAGGGCGTGGAACAGAGCAGACAGGGGAGCAAAGCAATGATGTCCGGGAAGAATAAAAAAAATAGACTTTTGGGGGCCAGTGCAGGGCAGGGCACGCCATCATATTTGACCAGCAAACACTCATAAAGGTCAACAAACAGACCGGGAACTATTTATAGACTTTTCCTTTTTGTTGTTGTGTATTATTGTTGTTTTGCTCTGTTTTGTTTTGTGCTTATTATTGTTTTTGCATGTCTAGCTAGATAAGATAGGGAGGATAAATACAAGCTCTATTTATTTATTTATCTATTTATCTATTTATCTATTTATTTATTTATTTATTTATTTATTTATTTATTTATTTATTTTTCAGTGGAACATTTCCCCCAAACTCATGAAAAACACCAGGTCCTTGTCTTTTTGTTTGTTTGTTTTTCTCTTAGAAAAAGTTTTTGTTTTTAATTGTAGACACTGAAATTGTGTTGCTCAGGAATTCTGCATAAAGTATAAAGCCGTTGTCCCTGGGAATTTTGCTGTATATGATTATTTTCTAGGAAAACTAAACTCCTTTTGTCCTTTCATGATAAAAGGACTTTGGATTATTGAAAGAGCCAGAGCACAAAGTAGGTCCCACTCCACATGATAGAGGCTCCTGGAGAGGCTCTCTTTAGTCTAGCTTTGCAGCCATTTGGTCTGTGCAATCTGAAAACACCTGCTGCCATCAAGTCAAGTTCTGTTGGAGTCACGAGGACGCAAAGGGCAGATGAGAACCACTCACAGGGTTACTGAGGCTATATATTTTGGGGAGAGCAGAAAGTCACATCTTTCTTCTGAACTGTAAACACAAGCCACCCCTCACCGTCCTCTCCCAAAAGAAAAGTTTGCTTTATTTTGTATGTTTATTGTAGAACATCTAAGACTACGTGATAAAAACTGAAGAAAATTGTATTTCCCTTCATTGTACCACCTGGAGATAATGGATACGTGTATGATTACTTTGCCCATTTTCTCATATGGCACATTCTACCTTTCCTTGTTTCATTAGATGTTCCATTATTTTAGCTACATCATCATGTCATCTATCACCCTCACTCAGCCAGTGCCCTTACTTATGTATTTGCCATTCCCCATGTATTTGTTCACTCTTCTGCTTTTCTTTCTGGTGGAGCTGGACTGAAGGGTGGAAGAGATTCTGAGGCATCCAAGCCCAGCAAGCATTTGTGTTTATTTTGTTGTTGGGAAAAGGAAGATTCTGGTTATTGTAGGACTGTTTTTTAGTCTTATTTTAGTTAAATGTTGCCTAGAGTTTAAGTAGTTTTTAAAAATAGTTACTCTAAAATGTTTTATTAAAAAAGAACTACTCCATTCGTATTATGGCAAAAATAGCAATAATGTGCTTTAATTACATTGCATTAAAGTAGTTCTTCATTATTTCTTTAAAACAGATATATATTAAGAATACATCTTTGGCTATTATGAGTGACATTCGAATTCACTATCAAGAAGTTGGTAAACTAATATTGACAATATTTTATAACATTCTTTTACAATTAAAATATACTTAGCCTCATATTTTAAATGTTTTCAATAATCTTTGATATCACTTACTGCCAGTGAGTAGATGCCTGCTCATAATGAGCATTAGGACAGGGTAGAACTGCCCTTCGAGTATCTGAAATTTTCACTCTGTCTGGGAGTAGGAAGCCCGACTTTTGAACTACTGACTTTGTGGATCATAGCCCAATTTTTAACCATTGCACCACCATTCAAATAAATCTCTTTGTTGTCCCATTTAGTGATATTGCTGAATAGTTATTCTAACTTCTCTCATATTTAAAAGGACAGCCTCAAAACTGACCACTTGCTGAGTTAAGCTATAAGGTAGAAAACACAGCAGAAATAAATCCACAAATCTTAGAATATTAAAATTATTATATATTTTTCTCAGAAAATAGAAAAGACTACACATACACTTGACAATGATCATATATATTTTATTAACAATAATTGATGCAAATTGTGAAGTAAAGTTAAGATCTTACAGGTTGGAAATATGAACTGAATTCTGAGGCCCCCCAATTTGTCCATTGAACTAGACACTGATTCTCCACAGTGTGGTAGTTAATACAATGATGAAACTTGATACCTCTATAATGCTGCAATCATTACTCAAGTGCACTTTGTAGTAATTATCCTCCACTTCTTAAAAAGTAAACAAAACCAAAGCACCAAAGTTACTACTACTTAGTCAATGCTGGCTCAGGGTGACCCTGCAGAACTACTCTTGTGAGCTTCTGAGACTATAACTCTTTATGGGAATAGAAAACCATCTTTCTCTTGCAGGACACCTGGTGGCTCTGAAGGGCTGACTTTACATTTAGCACCTAATGTGTAAATTGTAATGTTTATGTGTTAATAAATCAAAGAAGCTGGGCTATCTGAAGAAGGCTTACCAACATTCTTTGATATGCAGATAATGTAAATTTCCTGGTTGAAAGTAAGCAGGACTTGAAGCCCTTGCAGATGAAGATCAGGGATTGTAAACTCAGTGTAAAAAAACAAAAACAAAGAAGAAGAAGAAGAAGAAATACTCAAAACTGTACTAATATGTACCAAGAAGATTGAAACTATCAAGGATTTCATCTTGCTTTGACCCACAATCAATGCTTATAGAAGGAACAGCGAAGAAGAAAAAAGGGTTGCATTGGGTAAATCTGTCATATAAGACCTCTTTAAGGTGTTAAAAAGCAAAGATGTTACTTTGAGAACTGGCACATGCCTGACTCAGGCCATGATATTTTTCCATCATCTCATAGTCATCTGAAAGTTGGACAATAAATAAGGAAGACTGAAAAACAACAGAAGCGTTTGAATTGTGGTGCTGGGTGGAGCATCTTGAAAGTATCAGGGGCTGCCAAAAGAACCAACAGACCTGTCTTGGAAGTACAACCTGAAGACTCCGAGAGGCAAAGATGGTGACTAATTTAGACATGTCCTTAGAAGGTACTAGTACCTGGAAAAGGATACCATGCTCTTCAAAGTAAAGCGACAATGAAGAAAAGGAAGGCCCTCAGAGCGATATATTGACATATTGGCTGCATCAATGTGGTCAAACATAAGAACAATTGTTAGGATGGAGCAAGACCAGAAATTGATTCACTTTATTGTACAGAGGTTTGAGATGAGTGGGAATGTATTTGATGGAACCAAACAACAGCAACAACAAGAACAAAATGTATGAATAAGGCAGGATTACATATTGTTAATGGAAATTAAATTATGTCAAAGAGACAGGATTAGGGTTAATGGTTACTGAATTTCAGAGTGATGAAAATGTCTTTATAAATTTTAAGGATTCAAATCTTTGCCAATTTGCTATTGGAATATGAGGCTGTTGTTCATGTATACAGAGGGATGGGACCCAAGCTCCCTAATTAAATCTAAAGGGGTGAGAATGACATGTCCAAAAGGCAAAATAATATATCCCAAAGGTTACCCTTCATTTGACTAAAAGAAAGGGTTGCCAAAATCTGAAGGAGCAGAACTGCTATCCCAAGGGAGCTGGCACCAAAAGGCCTCCGCCAGAATCCAGAGACCCTGGCCGACACTCGGCACCTCAAAAACAGACCATGGCCTAGTTAGTCTTAGAGATGAGGAAATTATTTTTAGGCTTTGAAAGCTAGTGCAAATTATTCTGCTAAGTTTTTATTTGTTTTATGCTTATTATTTTTCCTTTTTCTCAATGTTCTCCCATTTGTCGTGGATAGGTCTACTCTGTATCTTTTCCTCAATTGTGATTTGGAAGCAGGGAACTTCATCTCCTGGATTTCATGGGTTTCAACAATAAAGTGGAAATTTATCCCATAGAGGAAATTAGACTTGGAATCAATTAAAGACCTTTGGGATGGTTGTGATTGGGGTGTTGGGTGCCATTTGAGTCATCTCTAATCTACAGCAACCCAATGTACAACCGAAGGAAACACTCCCTCCTCCTGCGCCATCCTCACAATTGTGTCTGTGCCTGAGCCTATTGGTGCAGCCATGTGTCAATACAATTCTTTAAGGGCATTCCTCTTCTTCGCTGCCCTTCCATGCTATCCTTCTCCAAGGACTGGTCTCTCCTGACAATATGTCCAAGTATGTAGGGGGGAAGTCTTTCCATCTTTGCCTCTAAGGAGCACTCTGCTCATTGGGATGGTTTGTTGGGATTAATGTGTTTTGTACATGACAAAAGCATGTATTTTGTGTGGTTAAAGGGTTGAATGCTGCCCATTCAAAAAAATGTATCAACTGAGCTCAGCCAAGATTTTTAGTGGTTGGCAGTTATGTGATGATACAATCATTTCTTGGGATGTGATCTAATGGAAACATTTTCTATTAGGAATTTGTTGAAAATTCTGACCTCTCTGTGTTATTAAAGTTACATTCATAAGATTAGCTTATTTATTTATGTTAATAATATTAGCTTGTAATGAAATACCCTTGTAACTCTAAAGCAATGTTAAAGGAGTTTCTCTGGGTTGTGGCCTTCATTTCCTTTGACCTTACTCACAATTTCTGTGTAGAGAAGGCTATTTGATCGTAGGGCCCCGTCCTAAGTTGAGGGAGAAGAGGGAATAAGCCATAAGAAGATCATACAGAAGTAGTAATTCAAAGACACAGAAACTTACTCCAGATATATCAAAGAGAAAACCTTCCTCAAGAATTATCAGCCTGAACTAAATCTCTGCTTATTAACATCATCCACCTCTCATATTTCTGTAGTAGCAGCATGATACTACTAGAGAGTAAATATACTTTTTAAGAATGTTGATGCAAGATTTAGCTTAAGCTTTCATTTTAACAATCAGTAATTCACTGTATATTTCCCTATTAACTTTTTTTAAAACTCTATTGTGAATTAGATGAATGTTTACAGAGCAGGTCAGTTCTCCATTCAACAATTTATATACATTCCATTTCATCTCAGTATTTTCAATCCTCATATAAAAAATCAACTGACCCTGCTTCCTACCAATGTTTCTGATTCCATTTTTCCTTTTTTTCATAATTTTTTTTCTGAAACACAGTCCCTTTGAAATAAAATAGTTATTTAACTTAAGATGTGGAATTCAAGTTTGGCAGCTTAAAGCCATCAGCTCTTCTGAGGAAGAAAGATAATGAGTGGGCATCAACTTGATGACAGCGTGTTTGGGTGTGTTTTGGTGAGTAAATTTAGAGGGATGACAGATCATATTTGCACATGGAAATTTGTCTTTGTCATACTATAGTGACTTGTGTGTTGCTGTGATGCTGGAAGCTATGTCACCGGTATTTCAAATCCAGCCAATGGTCACCCAAAGTGAACACGTTTCAGCAAGCTTCCAGACTAAGAAGAGACAACGAAGAAGTGCTCAGCTCCAAATTTAGAAAGAAAGAGCAACTGAAAATCTTAGCGTAGTTTTAAAACATTGTCAGACACTGAAAGCATTAAAAATGGAAACACTGTCAGAGATAACACCAGAGGATTGCGGCCTCAGGTCCAAGGATATCAATTGTGACTGAGGAGCTGATTTCTCTGAATGGAGTCAACCATGGTGACATGAGCGGTTAAAAACCTATGTATGGATTGTGACAAGAATTGTACAAGCCCCCAATTAAATGATTTAAAAGAAAATAGACTACGCCAACTGTAAATTGTTATTTGATTATTAAATTAGCAAAATCAAGAAATGAAAGGAAAATATTTAAGACTGTAAACTGTGTAGTCTACTTAATAAATCCCAATTTAATCCTAAAAACAACAATAACAAAACCTATGGGGCACACCCTTCAAGATCTTTATTTGCTGGAGGGACATGACTTAAAATAAAAAATCAGCTCATGATCAGAACATGGAATATGCTAAGTATGAATCTAGGAAATTTTGAGGCTATCAAAAATGAAAGAGAATCTATAGAGATCAATATCCTATGCACTAGGGAGCTGAAAATTGACTGTTGGCCTTTTTGAATCAGAAAATCATATGACTTACCGTAAGAGAAATAATACAATCAAGAATGGCCTGGCATTCATTGTCAAAAAGGACATTGCTAAATCCATCATCAACTACAATGCTATCTATAGTAGGGAAATGTCTAGCTACCTTCAAGGAAATCCAACACATACAATCCTTATGTAAATCTATCCCCCTTCATCTGCTCCCATGTGCTCTGATCAGATATGTCCATCTCCAGGAGCTCCAGATTCAATGCCATCCTTTGAAATAAATTCATCTGAGGGGAGGGGCAGGTGTCCACTTAGTAGTTGGGATTGGAGATGGCAGAGGACCATATGACCGGCCCCACTATGAGACATGATGCCACTCACTGACCCAGAGCCTTATAGGGGACAATACTGGAAACAGTGCGGAAATTGCACCCCATCTGAACCTGCCACACCGAGGCAAAACACTAAGGGGGAGCGATAGCACAGCAAGGGAATGGAGCAGCAAAGTCCCCAGGGAATGCTGAAGGTAGACTTTGGGACCAGGGTGTGGTGCCCCAACAGATTGGACTGGAAAACATTCCTAAAGGTCAACAAACAATCCTTGAACTAACTACAAGCTTTCCTTTCTTGTGTTTTGTTTTGTTTTTTTTGTCATGGGTATGTTGTTGCTATTGCTTTGTTGTATATTTTGCTCTGTCTTGGTTTTGTGCATGTTATTATTTCTGCAGGTCTGTCTAAATAAGATAGGCTGAATGAACAATCTGGAGGAGAAAACAATGGGACTAACAGTTCTGGGGGGACATGGCAGAGGGGGAGGTGGGAGGAAAGGTAGGGGTGTTAACAAACCCTGTGACAAGAGAACAACAAATGATCCAAATCGGTGGGAAGGAGGGTGAGGGAGGTCTGGTAGAGCATGATCAAGGGTAATGTAATCAGGAGGAATTGCTGAAACCCTGTTGGGGACTGAGCATGTTAGTGGGACAGGAGGAAAACCAAAGAAAATAGAGGAAAGAGCTGGGAGGCAAAGGGCATTTATAGAGGTGTAGATAAAGACATGTACATAGGCAAATATATTTATATATGAAGATGGGGAAATAGATTTATGTGCATATATTTATAGGTTTAGTATTAAGGTAGCAGAAGACATTGGGCCTCCACTCAATTACTCCTTCAATTCAAGAATACTTTCTTCTATTAAATTGGCATTCTATGATGCTCACCTTTCCGACACAACTTCTGAAGACAAAGCGTGTGAATAAGCACATGTGAACAAAGTCGATGGTGCTGACTATCAAAAGAAATAGCATCTGGGGTCTTAAAGGCTTGAAGGTAAACAAGTGGCCATCTAGCTCAGAAACAACAAAGTCCACATGGAAGAAGAACAACAGCCCTTGTGATCACAAGGTGTCGAAGGGATCAGGTATCAGGCATCATCA
Source organism: Tenrec ecaudatus (assembly GCF_050624435.1). NCBI lineage: Eukaryota > Metazoa > Chordata > Mammalia > Afrosoricida > Tenrecidae > Tenrec > Tenrec ecaudatus. The sequence goes on along the minus strand of NC_134531.1, from coordinate 173,790,036 downwards.
GAACCAAAAATCTTATCACACTGAATGAGGGTGTGTGTGCAGAGTGGAGACCCACAGCCCATTTGTAGGCCATTGGATATCCCCTTAAACAAGGGTCTCAAGGAGGTGACTAGCCAGAAAGGGTGCGATGTAGAAATGATAAAACATACAACTTTTCTCTAGTTCCTAAATGCTTCCTCTCCCTCCCCAACCCCCCACAATCATGATCCCAAATCTACCTTGCAAGTCTGGCTAGACCAAAGGATGTACACTGGTACAGATAGGAAATGGAAACACAGGGAATCCAGGGCAGATGATCCCTTCAGGACCAGTGGTGTGAGTGGCGATACTAGAAGGGTAGAGGGAGGGTGGGTTGGAAAGGGGGAACTGATTACAAGGATCTACATATGACCTCCTCCCTGGGGGACGGACAACAGAAAAGTGGGTGAAGGGAGATGTCGGACAGGTCAAGATATGACAAAATAATAATTTATAAATTATCAAGGATTCATGAGTGAGGGGGGAAAATTAGGACCTGATGCCAGGGGCTTAAGTGGAGAGCAAATATTTTGAGAATATTGAGGACAGTGAATGTACAAATGTGTTTTACACAATTAATGTATGTATGAATTGTGATAAGAGTTGTATGAGTTCCTAATAAAATGATTAAAAATAGAAAAAAGAAATTAAGTTGGAGTTATCATGATATAATTTTTAAAAATCAACAACTTCTAGAAAATGCCTTTTTTTCTGGTATTTTCTTTTTTTAAATATAATTTCCTTGGGGACTCATACAACTCTGATCACAATCCATACATCCATCCATTTTGTCAAGCACAGCAAATGTCTTTTTCTAACAACACAAATGGCAGCTGTTCACATTATGCACTTCACCAGATGGAACACACAGCAGTAAAATTGACCGCGTCCGCTGGAAGATTCTAGAGAAGCTCAATATCAGCAGCTCAAGCCAGATCAGTGGTCAACTGTGGAACATACCGTCAATTGTTCATATGTAAGTTCTGCATAAGTCAAAATAGGACCTTGAGTCTATCCAACCTGAATTTCGATGCATTGAAGACTAAAGTCAGAAGATCTGAGAAGTTGTGAAAGAACATAAAAATAATATTAAGAAGAAAACAAAGCATTGTTTAAAAGATAGAAAGGAAAGAAGGAAGAAAGGAAGGAAAGAAGGAAGGAAGTGGATGTCCGAAGAGACTCTGAAACTTGCTCTTAATCATAGAGTAGCAAAACAATGAAAGAAGGGATGAATTCAAAGAATAGTATAGAACATTTCAAAGGGCAGCTTACGAAGTCAAATATTTTTTTAAATGTATAAAGGCCTAGAATTAGAAAACCAAAAAGGAAGAACAAACTCAGCAGTGCTGAAATTTAAAGAATACAAGAAAAATTCAGTCCTTGAGTTGCAATCAAGAGATTCTATAGGGAAAATATTGAATGATGCAGGAAGCATCAAGACCATATGGAAAGGCTACACAGAGACACTGTACCAAAAAGAACTGGTCAACATTCCATCATTCAGGAAGTGGCTTATGAGCAAGAACTGACATGCTGAAGGAAGAAGTTCAAGGAGCACTGAGTGAATTTGCCAAAGAAGCCTCCAGGAATTGATGGAATACCCATTAAAATATTTCAGCAAGTTTGTGAAGCACTCATTTATCTATGTCAGGAAATTAGGAAGACAGATAGTTGGCCAACTGACTGGAAGAGATCTATATTTGTGTCCATTCAAAAAAGTGTAATGCGACAGAATGCTCAAACTATAGAGCAGTAACATCAATATCACACACAAGTAAATTTTTGCTGAACATCATCCAACAATGATTGCAATAGTGTATTGATAGGGAGCTGCTGGAGGTCCAGGCTGGATTCAGAAGAGGATGTGGAACAAGGGATATAATTTCTGATGTTAGAAGGGGTTTGGTTGAAAGCACAGAATACCAGAAAAATGTTTACTTCTGTTTTATTAACTATGCAACAACAATCTCAGAGCTAAGATATGAACACTAGCAGAGTGGATTCAGATTGAATATTCATGTTGTTAGGTGCTATAGGTACTATCAAAGAGTTTCTGACTCAGGGTCACCCGATGTGCAGAATAAAATGTCCTGCCCTGCACTGTCTTCACAATGGTCATGTTTGAGGCCATTGCTGCAGACACTGTGTGACCAAACCTGTCAAGGCTCTTCACTCTTTAGATGACCTGCTCCTTTCCTAGTGTGATAGCCTCTTCCATGGAGTGAGTTTCCCTGATAATCGGCCCACATATATGACTCTCTTCATTCTTGATTTTACTGAGCATTCTGACTATACTTCATGAGAGATTCTTCTGATCCCCCTGGGAGTTCATGCTACTTTCAATATTTTGGTCAGCACCGTAATTCAAAACCATCAGTTTTTCTGTGGTCTCCTTAATCACTGTCCCATTTCACACAAATATGAAGGGATTGAACATATCATGGCTTGGGTCAGGCACACCTGATTCCTCAGACTAATAGCTTTGATCCTTAGTACTTTATGAAATGTGTGGTGTATTGGATTGTCCCAATGCAATGTGTCATTTGCTCTACTGACTGCTGTTTCCATGAGTATTTATTCTGGACCCTGGTAACATGAAATCCTTGTTAACTTGATTCTCTTCTCCATTGAACATATTGCCTGTTCGTCTGGCTCTGAGGATTTTTGTTTACCTTACATAGAATTGAGATTGATACTGAAGGATGCATTATTTGACTTCATCATCAAGTGCTTCAAATCCTCTTAGCTTTCACCAAGCAAGGCTATGCTATCTACATATTATAGATTGTTAATAAGCCTTCCTCCAGAACAGATGTTCTTCTTTATACAGGTCAACTTCTCGGATGATTTGTCCAAAATAAAGTTTGAGTAAATATAGAGCAAGGTGCGCACCTTTCCCGATTCAAAAGCTTGCAGCATCCCCTTGTTCTGCTTGAATGAATGCCTCTTGATCCAGCAAGGTCCCACATGAGCACAATGATGTTTTCCGAAATTCTCAGTGCTTTTCATAGTTTATTATGATCCACATAGTCAAATGCCTTTGGATATTTAATAAAACACAAGTAAGCACATTTCTGGCATTCTCTGTTTTAACTAAAGGTCCATAAGACATTAGCAATGATAACTTGCACATTCTGTTGTGTAACATTTCTTTGTAATGAGCCTGAATATGTATCTCTTCCAGTCAGTTGGCCAGGTAACTGTCTTCTAAACTTCTTAGTATACACAAGTGAGCGCTTCTGGTGCTTTGTTGGCGTGTTGGAATATTCCAGTTGGGTTTCTGTCAATTCCTGGAGCCTTATGTGTCAATCACATCTTAAGTGCACCTTGGATTAATTCCTTCAGTACAATCGGCTATTGAACATATACTACCTCTTGAAATGGTTGAATATTAACTATTTTTTTGTAACACAACTGCACATATTTCTTCCATCTTCTTTTGATTCCTGAATTGTTCAATATTTCCCCTCTGAGTTTTTTCAATATTGCCACTCAAGACTTCATTATTTTCATCAAATAGTTTAGTTGAAGATATGCTTAGGCTGCTGTTTCTTTTTGGAGTTCTAACTCCTTTCCACCTTTCATTATAATACTCTGTCATTTTGTCCTGCCTTTTGAAATTTTCTATGCAACTATGTTTTAAAAGACTTATTGGATAATAATTAACACATCATACAACCAGAAGTTAAGTCAAATCAAGGGCTCTCAAATCATTGGCACAATCAACTTTGGAGTCTTTTCTTTGTTCCTGTGCCCATTGAGGTTCACTCCCACCCCAACCCCACCCACACCCGCCTTCCCCTCCTGTGCCTCAGGCAATCATGAATCCAGCTACTGTCTTCAAAATTCCGCCTGTCCCAGTTTCCTTATGCAAATAAACATGCAAAGCCACGGCAAACTACAAATGAGGATGCAGTAACCATAACCAAATAAAGCACGCAAATAGTTCAACCTGAGAAAGCTTAGAATAGTAAGAGTTTAGGATAATTTCACAGTGGGTCCAGAAGGAGATAAAATTATAAGGTGTTACATTCCAACCTACATACAGCCACTAAAATGAACTTTAGGTGCTTTGTCTGCTGATATTAGAGTCGTTAACCTTCCTGGGCTGTGCTCATTGGGTCTTTCAATCCCCATGACGACTCTGCAAGTGGATTTGGGGCTGTCACTATCATCCATGAGCTAGTTGTTGGGCAGTTTGACAGAAATAAACACTGGCCGGTCTGTGCCACCCTAACAATAGTTCCTGTGCTTGATCCCACTGTTGCAACCACCGCGTTGATGCAGGTCCATCAGGGGCTCCTTCTTTTCTACTGCCCTCCACCTTACACAATGTGACTCCTTTCTCCACGGACTGGTCTCTGCTGACAACATGCCCAAAGTATGGAAAACAAGGTCTTGCCAACTTTGCATCTAAGAAAAACCTTGGCTGTACTTCTTCCAAGACAGATTGTATCATCTGTATCTTTCCATAAACCAGGTGTTGTGAATGTATTCTACATCCTCAGAAATAGTCTCATCCCCTTCTTAGTCTGTTCTTAATCTGGAAGCTCTGCTGAAATGTTTTGACCATGGTGACCCTGCTCGTATATGAAATATTGCCACCATACTGCTTCCAGCATCAAAGCAAAAGGCAAGATAATAGAGTACGAAAATGCACAGGTGAGTGGTGAAAGTATATATGTCATCGCATAGCAGTCATATGCTGGATTTCTGATACTGTGGATTTTGATGGGAGCAGATAGCATCTGCCTCACATGAAGCAACTGGAGTTTTAAACACTGATTTTGTGGTTAGCTGTGATTGGCCAGTCAAAGTCTAAGCTATGGCATGTGTACTTTACATGTCTTTTGTAGATATAGTAAAAATTGAAATATGAATCACATTAAATTAGTAATTGTTCAGTGTCAGGTAGAAACTGAAGAGAAAGTAGACATTGTTAACTTTTGTAACCAGCTATTATTCCTGTTTTTATTTCATCATTCTTTGCCTTTAATTGTATGCTTTGTACTAAACTTTTTAAAAATCATTTATTGGGAGCTCGTACAACTTTTATCGCAATCCATACATACATCCACATGTCAAGCACATTTGTACACATGTTGTCATCATCATTCTAAAAATATTTTCTTTCTATTTGAGACCTTGATATCAGCTCCTCATTTGCCCCCCTCCCTTTCCCACCTTACCTCCTTCATGAACCCTTGATAATTTAAAAATTATTATTATTTTTTCATGTCTTACACTGTCAGCGTCTTCCTTCACCCACTTTCCCATTGTCCATCCCCCAGGAAGGAGGTTACACGTAGATCCTTGTGATCGGTTTCCCCTTTCTACCCCACCTTCCCCTACCCTTCCTGTTATCGCTAATCTCATTATTGATCCTCATGGGTTTATCTGTCCTGGATTCCCTGTGTTTCCAGTTCTTATCTGTAACAGTGTACATGCTCTGGTCTAGCCGGATTTGTAAGGTAGAATTTGGATCATAATAGTTGGGGTCAGAGGTGGGGGGGGCACTAAAAACTAGAGGAAAGTTGTTTGTTTCATCATTGTTAAACTCTACCCTGACTAGCTTGTCTCCTCCCCACAACCCTTCTGTAAGGGGATGTCCGGTTGCCTACAGATGGACATATATATTTATATATGATGATGGGGAAATAGATCTATGTGCATAAATTTATAGGTTTAGTATTAAGGTAGCAGATGGACATTGGGCCTCTATTCAAGTACTTCATCAATGCAAAAACATTTTGTTCTAACAATCCAACATTCTGTGAGGCTCACCTTCCCAACATGATAGCTGAAGACAAAATAGGTGCATAATCAAATGTGGTGAAGAAAGATGATGGCGCCCAGATATCGAAAGAGATAGCATCTGGGATCTTAAAGGCTTGAAGATAAAAAGCGGCCATCAAGCTCAGAAGCAACAAAGCCCACCTGGAAGAACACACCAGCCTGTGCGATCATGAGGTGTGGATGTGATCAGGTATCAAAGAACAAAAAATCATATCATTGTGAATGAGGGGGAGTACAGAGTGTACTAAACTTTTTATAACAATGAAATTCTCGGCTTTTTCTCAAGGCTTCATGTCTTAATTTGTACTGTTTTCCCATCTTTCCCTTCTTTTCCTCCCTTTTTCCTATGATCTTTGTAGTCATATTGATTATTTTAAGATCACTAGCTAGCTCTTAACTTTGCCCTCACCTTTTCTTAGAACACTATTTGAATCCTTCAAGATCAGGATACTAGAACTCTGTGTATGTTCCCATAACACTCAAAACAACCCTGGCATAACATTTTCCACCTTGTCCTATTGCCGTTAGATTCCTGTTTGCATGCTTGTCCTTTCTTTTCCGATACCCAGACCTGCTCAGATACTCCATCCCTCCACCGCTTCTCACAGTACCTTACACAGGGCATCTTAATGAGAGCTTTATTTTCCTGCTGAATGACAACATTTAAAATAGAGTTTCCCAAGAGATGTTTTAAAAGGATTTTCTCATATTGTTGATAGAAATTAAATAAACAAACATAGTAAGATTTCATTAAAATATTTGTTTTATATTCTGAGATTATGTCTTTCCTATCTCTGTTTCATAGAAATAAATGTAGTAATAAAAATATTCATTCATTTTATCCTCTTTACATAAAAATATATTTAAATCTGCCAATCTCTTGTCATTAGGATTTCAGATTTTACAAAATATATTTACCTGACCCCAGATATCACTAATGCTATTCTAGAAGGATGTGAAGCACATGGGTATAAGTGAATTATGCTGAATAACAATATGGTAAAGGCATGGAAAAATATATGGTTCATAATTTTTATAGAAATCTGCTTAGAAACATGGCAATGTTAAAATAGTTTAGCTATTATAAAGTTAGCATAAAATAAATGTTCAGCTATTTATTTTAAGCAAAGTATAATATATTTCTTACAGGTTTCTTTGTTAGTCACTCTGCATTTCAGTAAGGCAATTGTCAGAGGTCAAAGAGGTGTTATTTAGTCATATATGAAAACATTTCATATCTAATATTGGAGATGGGTAGAATCATATCCTATAAAGTGATGAATAAAGATGAATATATAGCATTTCTCTTGACCCTGGCTTATTCAACAGCTATACTAGTGACTAGAATTGGATCACTAATGATTTGCTTCTCTATTATGAGATGAAAGACATGGTGGAAATTGAAAGCAATTCATTTCAGTATAAAATTCAAAAATTACTTGTAATATTGAAGCAATTATACCTTTTAAGAAAGAGAAGATAACCCAATACAGATGGTTATGCTTGTTTACTACAAGGATAGTTCAAAAGAAAAGAAGATGCTTACTCTTTAAGAAAACTAAAGAAAATCTATACATATGGTAGAAACATAGGGATTTAAATTTAATCTGCTGAGATATAAATAGAGTGTTTTCCTAAAAAATTGTTGTGACTTCCTTTTGTATTAATGGAATAAACAATAAGAGAGCACAAAGAAGAAAATACACGTTTGCTTTTGAGTAGAAGACACTGCAATCCAAAATAACCTTTGAGGAAATAATTGGACTTAAAAGTGAGCTGTCAAATTTTGATAAGAATTACCCTTCAGAAAAGAAGGCTCAGGAAGTATTTTTTCTGTGCTTTCAAATATGGATTCAGCTTATTATTACTAGTGCTCTTGTTATTGAGTGTGTCTATGTGCTGCACAACTCAATATTTTTATAAGTTATCTGTAAGAAAAGCATGTTTTTCATTTCTTTTTTTAAAATAGTACAGGATTAAGAAAGGCAAGAAAGAGAACAGTTATGAAAAATCTTCCCCAATAAACATTTTGAGAATTCCATTACCCTACTTTTTAGATGAATATACCACAAAGAAACCTACTCTAAGTATGATTTTGCTGTGTTTATTATTACCTAAAAGTACCGCTTCTACTTTAAATAATTCTTCAGTGTTTTTGTTTTTTAAATAGGTAAGCCACACATTTCAAATGTTCCACGTGCTTCTTCCTATACAAAATAATTCAAAGCCCCACGAGCTTTATCTAGGATTGAAAGAGACTTAATTTAAAAGGAAGATGACAGCAATACTTCTAGAGGGGCAGAAACAAAAATGGCCACCAAGTGCCAACCCTATGCCACGCCACGACAGCCATCGTACACCTCTAGCAGGAACTGAAGCAGTATAATTAATTATCTGCAGCATACTGCCTTTCATTTGTCAAAAAAATCTGTACCCATCTCAAATAGTTTGATTTGCATTAATTTGTCAGTTCTGATTTTCCTAATGGGTAACAAAACTGTCAGAGAGAGTGCTTTGACCACGTCTCCACCTAGATGGCACCTGTTTTTCATTTCTTATAAAAAACATCAGATTATGTATCATCAAAATAAATGATTGTAGAGAACTAGTACAAAGAGAAGAAAGTAATAATGCACGTTTCCCTGCAATTGAAGGTCACAACAACAAAAACATTACATTGTATTTCCCCCGAGATGTGTAGAGAAACATGATTACTATTTAAATTTATTTAAATATAGTCACTATTTTGAGTTATGGAATGAATATACATACATCCATTGCGATACATTTGCACTTGATTTTTGTAAATAAACAATGCCAGAAATTAAGATGTAAACTATTGTTAGAGTCAGACTCGAATACCTTTTATTCAGTCCTGCCTTTAAAAGACATTGTACGCATGATAACGAATATTGGCAAATAATGCAGATCTAAGAATATGACTTATAAAGCTTGCATATATTTGTTTAGGGGTGATTAATCATAGATGTGAAGATTTGGAAAATACACTCTCCCATCACATCACTCTAGATGTCTTCTCTACACATGGCTCTTCTGTAAAGCAGGCACTGTTGATAGTAGGTCCATGGAATGTAATAGATGTCCTGGGAACTTTGGAGTTAGTGGAGTAGAGGAATACTGTTTAACTTAGATAAATGGGCTTTCTATCTTTCCTTCTTACAAGTTCTAGTTTATTATGGATGTCACACCTCATTGTCCAGCCTACGGGTAAGGTGTCACCATGATGTATGCTGCCCACTTCTATAAGACAATATAGTCTAGTGAAATGAGAGCTCCATTATAAACTGTAATTCATTTTTGATTTTAGCATAGATTGGTTGAGTGACCTTGAGTAAACTGGGACATGTCAGCATATTGGAGTTTTTTGGCTACATCCTAGCTGTCTGTGTATAATGAATACATTGCATATGGTAGCCTTTCAACATGAATAATGCAAGCTCTCAATAAAATAGTTACAGTATTATATAATTAGCACTACTGATTTACAAATTTCATCTAAAAATAGTTTCTTTATCAAGATCATAGGAATATTCTTGTTTGATCTGGATGTTATACATTGTCTATTGTCACTGGAAGAAATTATTTACAAATTTTAGCTTAGAAACTCATTCTTATTATGCTTGCACCTGTAATATTTGCTTTCTTAGCAACTGTAGCTACACCCAGAATTTAAGAACTTTTTTCTATAATTATATATTCTTTACCAAAACTAAAAATTTATTTATCTTGCTTAGGTTAAATAAAAGAATTCAAAAGATTATAATATGAAAAATAAGTTGCCATCACACCACATTACTTCTAGATTCCTTTTATGGAAATAACAATGTTTATGTTTTATTCTCCTATGTTCCTACAAATTATTTTTAATTTCAATAGTATTTAAATATGTGTCTGTTTTTACGTACACTTGTCACTGAGTTGATTCTGACTCCAAATGACTCTACAAGACAGAATAGAAGGCTTTGGCAGCCCTGAAGACTTCCAAAGTAGAAATAAAAGGAAACAGACTACCAAGTATTTCTTCCATGGAGTAACCAATGGTTGTAATCTCTAGTCATTTGTTTAGCAGTTGAACTCTTTGCCACTGCATAATCAGGTTTCTTTTCATTTTATACAACTTGCTTATTTCAGGTAACAAATGAATATCTTAGGAACACTTTTGTTTTTCAACATCAAGATCCTAAAGAGTGACATTGTACTTTAAATGACTGCATAGATTTTCATAAACACAGTTTACCAGAATTTTCTTTACTTATTCTCTTATTGGTAGTCAACTATGTTTCCATATTTGATATTACAAACTTTACTGCAAAAAATACATACAGACTCATACACACACATGCACACCAATGGGTGTGTTGCTATCATGGTCCCAGTTTGTCTGTGTAGAGGCTTATTCCAAACAAAACAAATTTAGACCTCTCTATGATCAGTGAGTAGTGGATGGCTAGCTCTTCCCTTAATATGCTTAGCTTAATCTCATTAGGCTGCCTTAAAACACACACATACACACACACACACACACACACACAAACTATGCAAACACGAGAATGGATTCTGAATGGATTTTGCTGGGCCAGTTAAATTCAAGATATAAATCAGCAAAGATTATAGTAACTGGTTTTGTGCAATCTTGGCAGGTCCCGTCCCCCCCCCCACCCTGAGAGGAGACAGAGAGATCACGAGATCCCCATGAAGAAGTTCTACAAATACTGGAAATTTCATTGGCAAGAAAAAGGCCAGGAAATTTATACCAATGACCTTCCCCCCACCCCCAACAATGTTCTCATTGTTTAATTGCAGCAGGGAGCTTTCTGTGATAATTTTGTTGGGAAACTGCCCCATCTACCTCACATGTGAATTCCACTATGCGGATGATGATGAACTCTGGCTAACCTTGAGAAAAAATGAGAATTCCAGAACCATTCATGCGCTCATGCAGAATTGTACATGGATCAACAGGCAGATCTGCAAACAGAAGAAGCGCAAACTGCATGTTTTAAAGTCAGGAAAGGTCCGATCGGGTGGTATCCTCTCATTTATTCAATCTGTTTGTTGAGCAAGTAATCAGAGGAGCTGCATTATATGAAGAATGTGGCATCAGGATTGGGAGAAGACTTTTGACACACTTTCCTTGCTGAAAAAGTGAGGAGGACTTTCAGCACTTGCAAATGAAGATACAAGAGTGTAGGCTTCAATATGAATTACAATTCAACTGAAGAAGACAAAAAGCCTCATAGTTGGACCAACTGATAAAATTGTGACAAATGGAGAACGGGTTGAAATTGTCAAAGATTTTGTCTTGTTTAGATCCAATACCAATGCTCATGGAAGGAAAGGTCAAGAGATCAAAAGATGCATTGTATTAGGTAACTGCTCAAGATTTCTCTAGAGTCTAGAGTCTACAAGAGCAAGCATGTTCCTTTGAGGACTAAGGTGTGTCTGAACCAAGTCAGTGTTTTCAATTGTTTCATATTCATGTTGGACATTGAACGACGAAGACTGAAGAAGAATTCATGCATTTGAACTGTGGTGCCCGAGAAGTACATGGAAAGTACCACAGACTACTAAAAGGACACAATGTTCTGTCTCGCTGGAAATACAGCCGGTGTGCTCCTTAGAGGCAAGGATGATGAGATGTAGTCCTAACATTTTGCGCATGGTTTCAGGAGAGACCAGTTCCTGGAGAAGGACAACATGTTTGGTAAAGCAGAGGGGCTGTGAACAAGAGGCAGACCCTCTAGGAGATGGATTGACACCGGGGTTGCAACAAAGGGCTCAAAGGTAATACAATGGTGAAGATGGTACAGAACCTGACAGCGTTTCATTCTATTGTGCTTAAGGTCGCCATGGGTAAGTATTGCCTGGAGAGAAAATTAACAATAACATCTGTGGGGGGAAAGCTGTGTGTTGCTTAGGCAAATGGGAGAGGACCGACACATTTCATAATCCAAGGTCACGGAAGGAAGATAATAACTCATCCCAGGCAGCTGACTGAAGCAGCTGTTGGTAAGTTTCTCTGCCTGAGATGAAAGCGACCCTGCTTCCTACTCTCTGGCAAGGCTGCAGCTAGCAGCCACCTGCAGTTTATCAGTTGCTTCACTTTCCTAAGCTCCGTCCTCCCCTCTGTCTTTGAACAGCCTGGACCGAAGAGTCAATGTTTCTTTGTATGTTTTAAGAATTGCAGATCACCCTTTGTGTAATGCTGACACCAGCATGGTGGCTATGTGATCCAAGGATGTAGCTAATAAAGCTTTGGGCTCTGGAGAATCTATGCAACAGAGACCCTCAGGACTTAACTCGTTGTCTTTCTCTTTTGTATTTAAATTTTCTTCTGCAGGTTGCACCCTTCTGAACCTGGGTGATTTATAAGAGCGGGTCTCTACATTACCTTAGAAACATCTACCCTACAGCCTGATCTTTCAAGATTCAGTTTGTTCTGCAAGCTCTAAGAACATTTCAAAGAGAGATCATTTGAGTCTCTTGGGGATGCTAAAATTGAAATTTTGACAATAATTAAAAAATTGCCAAATTATCCAAGAATTACCCAGGTTAAGAAATGAAAATACTACCTGATTACAAGTACAGATTAGATGGGTGCCATGTCAAGAAAAAATAGCTTGACATTTAGATATTTTTGTTCAATCAGAATGTCTAAGACTTTATAGCAATATTTTTGTACTTGTCCTAGTATATAATTTAGAATGTACTTAAGATATGTAATTTCTAAGGAAACAATTTAAATGCTAAAGTTGTTCTCCACAATGTTATATAAGTTAATATCCTTCAAGAGTATTTAAAAATGCCTGTTTCTCTTACATTTACCACTAGATGCCAATTCTACATATATAAATTTAAAGTCTTAATATTATATTCATATGCCAGTTGTATTGTAAAATACAGATATAATTGGATATGAGTAATAGGGTATGAGGTGAATTCTTGCCATCTTTGCTCTAAGAAGCAATCTGGCCATACTTTGTCCAAGATCAGTCCATGGTACTTTCAATATCCTTCTCCAACACTACAATTCAAACATAACACATTTTTCCAGTCTTCCTAGATCAATGTCCAACTTTCACATGCATATGAGGCAATGAAAAAATATCATGGCTAGTGGCAGGTACACCTTAGTCCTCAAAGTAATGTATATGTTTTCATTACTCTAAAGAGAACTTCTGCAACAGATTTACACAGGTCATTTGATCTTGACTGCTTCTTCCCTGAGCATTGATAGAGGATCCAAGAAAGACAACTTCAACCTTTTGTCCATTTTTCACAATGTTATCCATTAGTCCAGTTGTGAAGATGTAGTCTTGTTTATATTGAGTTATAATGTTACAGGCTGGAATCCTTGACCTTAACAGCAAGTGCCTCCAGTTCTCCTCACTTTAAGTAAGCAAGATTGTGTCATCTGCATACCACCGATTACTAACAAGCTTTCCTCCACTCATGATGCCACATCATTCTTCATTTGGTCTAGTTTCTCTGATGTTTGCCTCAGCTTGCAGATTGAATAAGGATGGTGAGAAAATACAACCATGTCACACACCTTTTTGTTCACACAACTGCCTCTTGGTGATGTAGAAGTTCCTCATGAGCACAAATAAGTGTCCTGCTATTTCCATTTTTCCCATATGTATCCATATTTTATTATGGTCCACACAGTTGAATGCCTTTGCATAGTCAATAAAGCTCAAGTAAACTACTTTATGATATTCTCTGTTTTTAGACAATATTCATCTGGCACCAGTAATCATATCCCTTGTTCCAAGTCCTCTTCTGAATCTGGCCTGCACTTCTGAAAGTTCCCTGAGAATGTACTACTGCAGTTGTTATTGTAAGATCTTCAGCAGAAATTTATTTTTCTGTGATATCAATGATATTGTTCTATAGTTTGAGCATCCTGTTGGTTCACCTTTCTTTGGAGTGGGCACAAATGTGGATCTTCTAGTTCGTTAGCCAAGTATCTGTTTTCCAAATTTCTTGGCATAAATGAGTGAATGATTCCAGTGCTTCACACACTTGCTAAAACATTTCAGTGGGTATTTCAATCATGCCTGGAATTTTATTTTTGACTCATGCACTCAGTGCCAGCGGTTCTTCCTTCAGTACCATTGGTTCTTGCTCATAGGCTACATGCTGAAATGGTGGAATTCCAATTAATTCTTTTTTGATGCATACAGTGGCTCTGTGTATTATTTCCAATATCTCTTGATGCTTCCTGCCTCTTTCAATATTTTTCCCACAGAATCTTTCAAGATTGCAATATTGAGACTTGGATTTTTCTTCAGTTTTTTAAAGATCTGTTGAGAATATCCTTCCTTTATTGTATTCTAATTTTGGATCTTCGCACATATACATCCTATATGCATAAGGAATTTGGGCATTGAAAAAGGAAGACTGAAGAAGAATTGATGCATTTCCATTGTGACACTGGACATCATAGGTGAAAGAAATCATGCTTGGTAAATCAAGGGGCAGTGAAAAAGAGGATGACCCTCAACAATATGGATTGGCATCATGGCTGCAACAATGGGTTTAGGCCTAGGAACAATTGTGAAAATAGCCAAGGAATGGGCAGTGTTTCATTCTCTTAGCTTAGGGTCACAATGGGTCCAAACTCAATGACACCTAACTACAATGTAAATACACATATAAGCAGCACTGGTTTTGCTTCTCTAGAGAACCAAGGAACACAGACACCGGTCTGGTAAGGTAAAGGGTAAAGAAAAAAAAAAGGAAGACCGCAATTAAATATATTGACACAGTGGCTACAACGATGACCTCAAACATAACAGTAATAGTGAAGATGGTGGGGTGCAAATGTTTCCTTCTAATGCGCATAGGGCTGCTAGGATTTGGGACTAAATCAGTGGTCCCTAACACTGATGGTAACAAAACATTACCTTTCAGAATTTAACATCTAGAAGTTTATTAAGACATTAAAAGCAAGTGACTCATATGAAAAGGCAATAATGATAAATATTCATCAAACATTATTTTAACTATGCTTTGGTGGGTTAAATGGGTACACATGGGGCTGCTAACCACAAGGTCAGCAACTCAAAACCACCAGCAGGTATGGAGGAGAAAGACTAGGCTTACAAGACCAGTAAAAAAATATTAGCTTATCTATTACTGAATGCATCCCTTTGGTTCCCTGGCTTAGTTGTTTAAATCATGTTTAAACAGTTCAGTTTAAGGCCACAAGTGGCATTTTTCTAGTATATAGAAAATAATATGGAAAGATGGAATTAAATGATAATGATTGCAGGTGTATTAAGCAGTGACTGAGAGGTCTGAACCAAGAGTTTAACAACAGAAATCCAAATCCAATTTCCACCTCTGAGCATAACCTTTACTGCTTAATTTAGCCGCCAGAATATCTGCTTAGAATCTTAATATCGTGCAGCGATGTCCTTGGCAGAGCTCTTCTAGTCATATTCTTTGTAACGCCTGCCAACGACTGGCTGGGAACTTGAAGACTGTATTTCCTCTTGTCCTGATTAATCTGGGTAAGAGCTATGGGAAAACACGCTAAAACATTATATGATTCCATTGCGTTGCTATTAGCAAGTTTAATTGTTATTATAAAAGTATGGAGCTCTAACTTGGGAACTGATCAATTTTATCATAAATATAAAATGAGCCATAACCCAAGCAGAAATTTGGGCAGGGAGGTTGGATGATGCTACTATCAAGAAAGAAGAGCTAGAAATGAAGTGTGTCCTTTGGACCCACAATCCCTTAACACTGAACCTCAACCCAAGAGATTCGGAGCCGCGATACAAGCGGGTGGCGGGACAGTGGTCGAGGAGCTGCTGCAGCCTAACCAAGAGCCACAACATGAGGCAGACTTGGGCTTCTTGGTCCATAGAGTGAACATGGCTGAATGCCTTCAGGTAGTAGGCACACTTGCAGAAGGGGTTTCTTCAGTGACTTAATGGCGAAGTCAGGTTTGCTGTTCCCCAGAGATGGAGCCTAGCATCTTCAGGATGGGACTTATAACAAGTGGAACACGCTTTGGGCATTTATCAGCAGCTCTACAAACCCTTTGTAACATTGTTCAAGCAGGCAGAAGTCTAGAATTCACACAAGAGAAGGGTGTGAATGTGGGCATGACCAAGAAGAAGCTATCCTGAGTATCCCTGACCCTAAGTATAACGTATGAACATTCCTAATAAATCTTATAATCCAGATGATTATTTGTAAGTTCTTTTTGGCCATTCCAATGAATAATCAAGCCCAATAAAGGAGTAGTATATCTTGGTGGCTGGTGTCAGAATTGGTACAGAAGGCTAGAGGATGGAGGCATGTCTGACCTCCCCTTCATAGAAATCAGCCTTGGTTGATGTTAAGTTTGATTCTTCTTCCTTTTATGAAATCATAGGAAGTTATATGAGGGGGTACCCCCCAAAAAATCTGATTTTATTTTTAACAAAATAACGTCATTACCTTTGAAGCGCTCTTCATTACACTTAACACATTTGTCAAATCTGTGATTTTTCAATCTCATCTGTTTGGATGGATGATAGCACATCCATTTATTTTTTTTTCTCTTTACTTCTTCTACACCATCAAACCACTGCCCTTTCATGTCTCTCTTGATTCACACTAACAAAAAGAAGTCTCATGAAATGAGGTCTGGTACAAGAGAGGCATGCTGAGTTTTGCCAAAACCTGGTGCACTAAGATGTCTGCATGAGGAGGTGCATTTTTGTGGTGACAAAACTGGTCCCATCTGCCACAAATCAGGTGTGTTTTGCCACAGAAAGCTTGATTAACAGTCTGACTTGGTGGAAGAAACTCCAAATGCACTACAAGTCAACATTTTCATCCATTCGGAAACTTGGCTGATGTCCATAACAAGGTTTGTCATCACCTTTCACCTTTTTTGTTTCTAAATCATTTTATTGGGGGCTCATACAACTCTTATCACAATCCATACATCCATCTATTGTGTTAAGCACATTTGTACATGTATTGCCATCATCATTCTCAAAACATTTTCTTTCTACTTGAGCCCTTGATATCAACTCCTCATTTTCCCTCTCGCTCCCCTACACTCCCTCCCTCACGAACCCTTGATAAATTACAAATTATTATTATTTTGTCATGTCTTACACTGTCCGATGTCTCCTTTCACCCACCTTTCTGTTCTCAGTCCCCCAGGGAGGGGGCTATATGTAGATCATTGTGATCAGTTACCCCTTTCTCCCTCACCTTCCCCTTCCCTTCCTGGTATCGCTATTTTCATTATTGGTCCTGAGGGGTTATCTGTCCTGTATTCCATGTGTTTCCAGCTCTTATCTGTAGCAGTGTATATGCCCTGGTCAAGCTGAATTTGTAAGGTAGAATTGGAATCATGATAGTAGGGGTGTGCGGGGAAGGGAAGAAAGCATTAAGGAACTAGAGGAAAGTTGTATATTTCATCAGTGCTATACTGCACCCTGACTGGCTCATCTTCTCCCCGAAACCCAAGTAGCCTGCAGATGAGCTTTGAGTCTCCACTCCCACTCCCACCCCGCCCCCTCATTCACAATGGTATGATTTTTTTTGTTTTTTGATTCATGATAACTGATACCATTGACAACTCATGATCACACAGGCTAATGTGCTTCTTTCATATGGGCTTTGTTGCTTTTCAGCTAGGTGACTGCTTATTTATCTTCAAGCCTTTAAGAACCTAGGTGCTATAGCTATTGATAGCTGGGCACCATCAGCTTTCTTCAACCAGATTTTCTTATGCACCCATTTTGTCTTCAACATTCATGTCAGGGAAGGTGAAAATCCCAAAGTGCCATGGTAGTAGAACAAATTCTTCTTGCATTGAGGGAGTACTTAACTGGTGGCCCAATGTCCGTCTGCTCCCGTAATACTTTATAAATAAACATATGTACATAGATCTATTCCAATGTCATTGTATATGAATGTATTTATATATATACATGCCTGTATTAGACCTCTACAAATTTCCCTTGCCTCCCATTCTTTCTCTATTTCAGTGGTTCTCAACCTGTGGGTCAGGACCCCTTTGGGGGTCCAATGACCCTTTCACAGTAGTTGCCCAATTTATAACAGTAGCAAAATTACAGTTATGAAGTAGCAATGAAAATAATTTTATGGTTGGGAGGGGGGGGGGAATTCACCACAACATGTGGAACTGTATTAAAGGTTCGCAGCATTAGGAAGGTTGAGAACCACTGCTCTACTGCCTTTTACTTTCCTCCCATCCCACTACCATGTCCGGCCTTCATTCAGGTTTTGGTAATTCCTCTTGACTACATTGCCCTTGATCTAGCCACTTGAAGCATCTTATCCCTTCCTTGCCATCAATTTTGGGTCACTTATTTTCCCTTGTCCCTGGGTTTGTTGGCATCACCTTCCTTACCCCCCATCTCCCCCTCTGGCTTCCCCCCCCCTGGAACTGTTGGTTCCATTGTTCTCTCCTCCAGATTGTTCATCCTGCCTGTCTTGTCCAGATAGACATGCACAGAAAAAATTATTCGCAAAAACAAAGCAAAGCAAAATATACCATAAAAAGAAGACAAAAAAATCAACAACAGCTAATACAACCAAATAAAAGAAAAGAAAAAAAAAAGAAGCAAAACATTCTTAAAGCACGTGGAAAATGAAGTGAGGTAACAAACATAAAGTAATCACATTTCCTAAGGAAGTCTCACCATCATTGACCTATTTTATAGTTTAGGAAAGATGGTTTTAGAGAAATTCTAATTCATGAAAATTTAAAGAGGAAATCTAATTAAAGTTGGCAGAAATTTATATAAGATTTTTGTGAAACTGAACATATCTAAGCTATATTGAGAAATATTTTTTAAATTAGAATAAATTTTCCCCATCTCCTTGACACACCTCCCAAAATAGCTCTGTCTGCAGATTTTATATACTGACACTAATTTATTTGAGTGACAGGAACTAAGTACTAATAATTTACATATTCTGTATTTGGAATTTAGAAATCTTTAAAGTCTTATTTTTCCATTTTTACTAGCTTAAAAATATGAGTGATGCTTTGTGATTATGCTAATTATTTAGTGTGAATCTGAGGAATTAGATTGATTTACCATGGAGAATGTGTAAAACCAAAGATATTATCGTGTTAATTAGATTTATTGTGCCACCCTGGTCAATAGGAACATGTGGGATTAATCAGGTCCTAGTTTCATTGGAGGGCAAAGAGATAAATGTCTCTGAAAGCCCTTCCCACTTCTCTCTTGCTCTCTGGTGATCAGAACGTGCTGGAGTGTGCTGCTGATTTAGCTAGTTGCCTGCCTCAATCTGTGAGCTACACCACCTGTGGACCAACCCAACCTGTGGATCGTTTCACTAGAGTTTGAGATTCCTTTGAGACCTGCTTCATCACATTGCTGGTGCATACATCGCTTGTGCGTGAGGCTGGGGGATTCTGTCACCTTGTCTTGCTTGTATTCGATATCCCCTTGGGGCCTGCTTCACTAAGGTCCCTAGCTGCTGACTCTTGGTGAACCACCCTGCTATTTGCTGCCAGTGGGAAGATTCTGCTTTCCTTGCCTGCAGAGGACTCCAATGTCTCCTTCCTTGACCATGGACCCAGCAGTCCACGTGAGTTGAGGACTTTCAGTATATTAACTCTTCCATGGAAATGAACTGTTGTGTGGACTGATTAGCTGTTATATTCCTTCGCACTGTATAAACCTGTTCTCTTATGTAGCATAAGTATCCTGGTTTTGTTTCTCTAGAAAAGCCTGCCTAACACAATTATTTACAATCCTTGGATCACACAGGCTGGTGTGCTTTTTCCATACGGACTAAGTTCACACCTCACTTAGATGGCTGCTTGTTTGAAAGCAAAATTTTGAACCCCAGATGCGATATTTTGTGATAGCTGGGCAACATCTCTTTTCTTCACCACACTTTCTTATAGCACCTGTATCTCCAGTGATCTCTCCAAGAGCTACTGAAGTTAAGTTCAAACCCAAAATCCATTCCTGCAACTATAGTTTATATATGTCTCTGGTTCACCTCGGAGACACCATTGTCATTTTATGTTAGAGAACATTTATTAATCATCCCACTGGGAAATCACTTCCACTGCCCTCAAGTCAATGCTGACCCATAGCGACCTATAGGGCATGGTAGACCTGCCCCTGTGAGTCTCCAAGCCTGCAAATCTTCACAACAATAGAAAGCCTCATCCTTCTGCTGAACTGGCTAATGGTTTCAACTGCTGACCTTGAGGTTAGCAGCCCAATGCTTAACCAGTATGTATTGAGAGTTGCACTAGTTTATCCAAGGGTATAGAATTTAAGACATTGTTCAGAAGAATATGCAAGTATAGGGCAGCTGTGAACCACTGTGCATGCATTCTTGACTTGCACAAATTAAGCCCTTAAGTGAATGAACACTATTTAGACAAACAACGGGGGTTGATGATAGCACAAATCTTCCAATAACATTCATTCATATCAGCAGAACCAAGCCTACCAGATTAATACATGAAATAAAGAATCAAGGAGGGTATTACAATAGTAAGTATATGGTTGTTCCAGTCCAAATATCAGACACCCTCAAGGCAAGAGATTTCTGCTCAAGTCCACAACTGCCCATTCTATGCCCTTGGGCTAGTCACTACCTGCTTTAAGTCCAATGGCTACAGATGAGTGTGAGGGAAAGCACCCTTCACTTAGTGGGGTTTCCACCTGGAGTCCTGCTAGGGTGGCCTATCAATGATATTGTGAAATATATTTTTATTTCAAAGTTCCAAACAAAGTCATGCCCATATAGTCAATGCTGACTCATAGTGGCCCACTGTCGGTTTTTGAGACTGTAACTGGTTGCAGGAGTAGAAAGCCAAGTCTTTCTCCCATGGAACTGCTGGTGGTTTTGATCTGCTGAGCATACAGGTCACAGTCCAAATTGAAACCACCGTTTCACTGAGCCTGGTATTTCAAATTTAGCCAACAAATATTTGTGCTTATTTCTTGTTCCCTCTGTTTCCTATTTTAGTTGTGGATTTAAATGTTCTAAGTCTCAGCTTCATGGAAGGCTGCGTTAACAAACCTTTCTTCTGAACTATTATTTTACTAGTTTTATCCTATTCTTTCTCTTTCTTTATAAGAACAATTTTCCATCTTGTTCTATTAGCTCCCAGATCCTTTCATGTGACAATTCAATTTACCCTGAAGGAATATGTTGAAAAACATGATTTTTCCAATTGATTTCTAGAAAATACTTCATGAATGATTTATTATATAATGACAACATGATTGTTTTAAAAAACGATAACCAATAATGGAATAGGGAGCACTAGAGTAAGATAGTTGCATAGATAGTTGATGAAAATATAAATAATGAGAGAAAGCAATACTTAAATACAAAGGTAATTTTTTATTTCCATACTAGACTACCCCAACTAAACCTGGATAAGATGTAAAGTGACTAAGCTTACTTAAGTTTACAATGAATAATAGAGGTAACATAAAAAAATAATGCAATGAAAAGTATAAACAAAGTCTTCTTTACTGTATATTAACTTTTAATAAGATAAATTCAGATAAAAATTAACAACTGATAGTAAAACTTAGAAGTATAGCCAATAGAGTTCCATTGAGTCAGCCAAGATATATATATGACATATGCTATGAGCCTATGCTGAAAATGAGTTAAATAATTTAATAATCAATTTAATATTTTTATTTGGTGTGTTAAACTGGTTTGACTAGAGAAAAAAATTTCAGTGACACTCACATATGTGTATTAAACGATAATTGTATATTAAGAAAAATCCCAGCCCAGTCCAGACCAAGTATATAAGTCTGATGTTAGTCTATAAGTCTGATACTAGTCCATAAATCCCTCTTCAGACTCACACAGCACATGCAATGATACAAAATGTAGGAATGCCACAGGCCAATGGCTGCAAAATCTTGTGGATTCAGTGGTGGTGGAAGCATCTCCATGACTCTCACAGGTCTCAGCGTGGCTCAATGCATCTTGTCTACAGGAAGCTGCAACAGAGGGGTTGGGGTGGGGGGGGGGGAGGTTCAGCTCCAGAGAGCCATTTATCTCAGTAAGTCCCTCACTTTGATCCATAATTTGGCTCCTGGTTCTGCTGCTGCTCCTCTAATGTTATAGTTGTCTCTGGACCCAAGAGGCTCACTGCACAGGGTTCCAGATGATGCACTCCAATCCTGCCTCCTGCTGCGTGTCACAAGGCTTATGTTATGCACAGGAGTATGGAACTCCAGGGAATCTTATTTTTAATCACTCACACGTGAGTCCTATCAGTATCTTCTGACACCTTCGTACTAGTCTCATGCAACTACAGGTTTAGTAGGGGCTAACGACTTTGACTGGAACAGCCGTATGAAACAATTCACTCTCCCTGCACCTTGACAAGGTCAGCAGATCAAAACCACCAGGCACTCAGTGATAGAAAGATGAGGCTTAGTACTCATGTAAACAATTGCAATCTCAGAAACCCACAGGGGCAATTTTACTCTATCCTCTACGGTCACTATGAGTCAAAATTGACTCAACAGTAGTGAGCTTTTGAGGAAACACCTTGACCAGATGGACTGGCACAGTGACTAAAACAATGGGCTCAAACGTAATCATTGGGAGGATGGTGTTGGACCAAGCAGTGTGCTCTTCTGTTGTCCAAAAGGCCATTATGAGCCAGCACAGACTTGATGTCACGTAACAACAACCACACCAAACGGCTTTATTTACCTCTGACTATGAACTCAATTGTACTGGATGCATCATTGTAGGTGGTCTGTTCGCTGCCATAAGATTGCAGAAAATCGTTGTCTCATTATCAATGCCTTTGAGGTCTTTTCTCCTTTCTGGTTAACTCTGTGAAGTTGGGAACAAGTGACTAAAGACAGCCAATCAAAAGACCAGGCCTGCGACTTCAAAGTTAAAGCCATTCTATCCTATTTAATGATGCCCCTTTCTTCCCTGATTTTCAACCCTAGATATGTAGACACATCTAATGAATCACACGATATCATAGATTTATCACAGATTCTATATCAAAGATTAAAATATGGCATTTTAATAGGCATATAGACATTTAAAATAAATGTGTACTAACAATCTGACCTACTGAAGGAAAAAAGAAAAGAAGATATGATATTAATTTTCAGCTATGTAACTCAGGCAAAAGACATCTGGAATGGCTGATGCAAAGGTGGCAAGCCAATCATTACTCAGACAAAATGCACTCAGATTTGAACTGATGGTTTATTCTCCAAAGGCTAAGCTCCAACTGTAGATTACCAAACTAAATTTTATAGATATTTTTCTCCCTTGAAGAAATAAAACTTAAAAGATCTTGTCAGATAGCTATTAAAAGCTAAGGCTTAAGGGTCAGATAAACCTAGTTCAACTAACAGCTGCTTTATATATTATTTGAAAATGGGAAGGTTATTATATGAACCTTCAATTGATAGCCTTATTTCAGTAATTATTTTTACTGTATGTATCATTGAATGTCATAACTTTAATTTGGGCCTTAGAAATGATGGCACAATGGGGAATAATACACATCAAATTTAATCAAACAAATGCAATTGCATCATTTCGATTATTCTTATCTTTGACAACATTTTTAAATGAAGAAGTAAACTTTGGGGGAGATAATATTTTCAATAATATATGATGGTGAATTCTATCTAAACTGGGCACTCATTTTATTATACCAATCATCCTGTTTTAATTTACTATGGATATTATATTACAGATATTGTCTTCTTTTTCATATGGTTCATTTCAAATTTTATTATTTACAATTCTCATAATTATTTAAGATTTCTGTACTTTTAAGTGTAGAATAATACCAAAAAGAAAGGAGGCCAGGATTTTGGGTAAATGGGAGGAACAACCCCACATCAGGAAGGGGTGCTGAGCAATGATTGTACAGAATCTCAGAGGAGCATAAACTCAAATCGATGTTCCTGGGCAGACACTACACATATGTTTCTATCCAACCCTTCATGAACCATGCCATGGACCTTAGATACTTGCCTTACAGGCAACATAGCATCCCCCAAGAGCCACAACTGAAGGATTCAACAGGGAAACCTGAATGAATGAACGGTGCCCCACTTTAATACTGCCTGTTCCCTAGGACTTAGGGCTGAAAAACTCTGATGGGAGAGGAAGCAACGGGTGCCACCCCAAGACTGTGGAAATGGTGGTTGTTGGATCTTGGCTGGGACCCCTGGCTTAGCAGGTGTCCAAAGAAGGAGGACCCTGGACTACAATATATTTAGTACCTCAGTGTGTCCCTTGCAATCATCTGCCAGTTTTAATCTGTTAGGCAAGGATCTGCACTTGTAAGGAGTGACACAGGATATGCTCCTCTGTAACCAACCCCCATTCTCTGTGTAAATAGAAGTCAATTAAGGAAGAAATCAATCTGTGCAAAGCAACAATTCATGGATCGCAGCTCAAAGTTGGACTGTGCCCACATAACTTCTCTTCTCCACAGTATCTTAAAGTCTATACCGTTGATTAATTGTTGATGTTCTCAGAGCAATCACCTTATACCCCAGGGAGATGATTGACAATGTTTTTCTTTTTAATTTCTTTGGTGTTTTGTTTTTTTTTTTGCCTTTTGTTTTGTTTGTGTTCTCTGCTATCATTATTCTTGTTGGTTATGTTTTTATCATAATTTTATCAGCAAACAATCGTTCATAACCTGTGGACAAGCAGATGGAATCCAGGTTTCCATTAGAGTCTAGCTAGCTGTCATCAAAGAATACTTAGTTCTTATAATATGGCCCTGCTCAGTACTCACATTCCTGAGGAGATCACTGAATACAGAAGTGCTTCCGGAAGGTGTGGTGATGAAGCAGATGGTGCCGCCTTTCAATTAGAATAATGTCTGGGGTCTTGGGCTTGTATTCAAACAAGCAGCCATCAAAGTGATAAGTCTACATGGAAGAAGCACACCAGCAGGCATAATATACATCAATAAGAAGAAAACAAAATGAAGGAGTCAGCCAGACCAGCAGCAAGGGGTGGCAAAAGGAATTAACTTGGCAGTAGTATGGTACCCAGAGGAATGTCCGTTTCAGCCCTCTCCAGGCTTATGCCTATTTTCTAGGGTTCTCAACTATGGTAGTTACATGATCTTTTGTCAATTTGTGAAGGGGTGGACTTCAACTCGTCAATCAGGTTGCAGACTGATGACCTCATTTTGAGGCACAATGGAGATAAATAGATGACTGGAAGTCAGATAGACACACTCTGCTTCATCTTCTTGCTGACAAAGAGTCATGGAGCTATGCCAGAACCCTGGAGTTGGAGGAGCCACATGGAGACCCCGGCCAGAACTGAGATGCTTGGAATGCCAACAGATCCACAAGACTTTCCACCCACTGGCCTGTGATCTTTCTGAATTTGGCGTTATTTCAAGTTTTGTGTGATTCTGAAGAGGAATTTACAGATTGGTATCAGACTTATGGACTTGATCTGGACTGGGCTGGGATGTTTTCTTAATGTACAATTGCTCTTTGATATAAAGTTCTCTCTTATAAAAAAAAAAAGAAGCACACCAGGCTGTGTATTCCAAAGGGGACCATAACAAAATCCAAATATGATGAAGGGAAAAGGTATTAGAGCTTAAACTGTGAATAACTGACTCATGAAAGACGATGGAGAACAGTGGGAGTCAAAAATCCAGCTACAGAATATCTAGTCAAATTAGGCCTCTGCCAGATCCCCCTGGTCACATGGAAGGGATTAGCTTTACTATCAGACAGAGATTATTGTAAACTTGGTTATGGTAGATCAAACCATGCTATAATATACTTGGTGAGTTGACCTCCCTCATGACCTAACCAGAATTTGCTCCATGTTCAAATGTTCCTTGCTTGTTCCACAACAGAAATTTTTTTCTCTGGCATTTTAAATGTTGTTGTTGGTCTTTTCTCTCTTACTCTTTAGTTTTATCTTTATATTATCTCTGTTCAGTTTCCCAGGTTGTGAAGCACGGAAGTGGAGGCATACAGACAATAATTGATATAGTGATTTAACAGGGTTGTGTGGTGGGGGGAGCTGGGAAGAGTGAGGGGATTTGGGTGGAGGGAAAACAGTGATGCAGGAGCTGGAGGGCACTTTAGAACTGGTTGGGTGATTTAGATACAAATATTTTTAAAGCAATTTAATTATGGAAGTGCATGATATGTACATATTATACCAAGAAAACTTGAAAAAACAAAAAGGAAGCAATCTTGACCAATGGTTGATGCAGGTGAAGATGGAAGAGTTTTTGCTTAGGAGGCATTTAGTTTATGTTGATGATGGTGGAATGATTTGGAAGAGGATATTAATAATGATTTTATAACATGAAGAGTATATATACATATAGAAGTTATGGAACGCGAGAATGTTTTGTTGTGTATATTTTTGCCACAATTAAAAATAAAGAGTTATCCAAATAACACTGAGTCCAAGGAAGAACATGTTTTAAAATTGATTCTGATAATAACTGTACAACTCTTCTTGATATGATTAAATTGTATAACATGTGGTGAAGTGCCAATAAATCTGTTATATAAGAAAAGAAAGAGCCCCAGAAGCTCACAATATATTTATAGTTCCGCTAGGGTTTGTTTTTTCTTCACAGTGACAGTAATGGAGATTGAATGTATAGAAACTTAGAAGGATGCTAAATAAGGTTGATAATTCCAATATGTGTTTTGTATTGAGTTAAAGGTTTATGTAATCAGTCAATTGGTCCAAGCTACTTAAACATTTTTATGGTAATACATTTATGCTAATATCTTAGAGAAGGAGTTATGGTCATGCAGTGTTTAAGCACTTGATTGGTGATTGAAAGATTTTCAGCTCAAACCCACCAAACAGTCTGTGAGAAAAAGATATGGAAACTGCTTCCTTGTGGATTACAACTTTAAGAATCCTGTAAGACAGTTTTACAATGTCTTACGGTTTAGCTATGAGTTGTAATTGTCTCTGAAGCAATGGGCTTAATGTCTTGGGAACTATGGGGTACTGAACACATTCACAAAGCTTGAAATTAGATTGCACATCTGCACTCTCATTTTTGCTCCCCATTGATATTTGCACAGTGTGTGCTTTTTTGGTTTTCTTTTTTCACAAACATTATTTAAAGTCTAGTCCTACGAATGTGGCTTCATTGAAGACATACAGCATTTAAATACTGAAACTGAATTTTTTCATGTTAGTAGCTTTCAGCATGTCTGAAAAATGTTCCTGAGTGTAAATTAAAAATAATAATAATAACAGCATGCACACAACTTTTTGCGACATCCCACAGTGTCTCAGTGCACAGTGTGAGAAGTGCAGGAGAAGACTATTAGTACATTAAGCTACTTGAAGTGTTATGGAAAGTATGCACATACAAGATTATATATAATCTTAATGATCAGGCTAAAGAATATTAATAAATGAATCCCTCGCTACTCCCCATGAAGCATAGTAATGAAACATTAGCAGTGTACTCAGATCCTAATATATTGTAATTCATGACTGCATCTCCTTTTCTTGTCCGCACAGAAGGAGCTTGTCAAGCAGGAAGTCATCCTACAAAGACCGTGTTTGGTAAGCACTACAAAGACAGATACTACTGCCCTCAAGTAAAAACTCAGAGGTCAAAGTCTAGTAGGATTCATTGAGTTGGTTGATCGCTTACTATCCACAGAAGGGTAGTTGAATGTCTAAATTAGAATTTCAAGAAGATTTATTTCTTCTTATGGGATGCATATGTGTGACTAATAAACCAAACTAAGGCTAACTGTGTCTATTTTCATAAGAAGGCAGAACATGTAAGCATGCACTTAATTATAAATATCTGAGCATCTAGAAGTCTGAGTTTCCAAGTGGATTTTCAGTTATGAAATATGAGTTTGTGTAAATAGTTATAGAAACACCTTGTATTGTGACTAGCTGTACCCTTTATGCTCAAGTCATTTCGGCAAAGGGGTCAGTTCTGTGAGTTAACACTAATTGTCTATTGATAAAGTGAATTTTCCTACACTAGCATACTGTCCCATGCATCATTTTCAGTACTAATAACTATGAATATGCGTTGTAGATTACCGCACTTTATCATTGCAAGGTGTGCCAATGCTTCAATTGTACTTTGTTGGCAGACTTTAGGCATGTGGTAGCTTACATCACAGTTTCTGAATCAAGCTAGATTGCAGACAGCAGCCTGAAAGTCTAACCAGCCTATTAGCATGTTTTGTTACAGTTAGGTCCCATGGAGTCAATGTTGTGGAGGCAGTTCCAACTCACAGCATCCCCATGCACAAAAAGACAGCATAATAACTGGTACAGTGCTATCTTCACAATAGCAGGTATGTCTGAGTCCATTGTTGCAACCACTTTGTCAACCCATCTCACTGAGGGACTTCTTCTTTATTGTTAACCTTGGTAACCATCGTTACCAAGAACGACGACCGGATATGTACAAAGAATATGAGGTGAACTTCTAAGGTAACATTATTGCTGTATTTCTCCAGGACAGATAGCTCTGTTCTTTTCACAGGCCATGGTGTTTCAATACTCTTTAACAACACCATAATTCAGATGCATCAGTTCTTCTGTCTTCCTCTTTAATTGTCCAACTTTCATATGTCTATACTCAATAAGCCAAACTCGCTGCCACTGATGCAATTCCAGCTCATAGTGACCCTATGAGATAGACTAGAACTGCCTTGTGGATTTGTGAGACTGTAACTCGTTATTAGAGTAGAAAGCCTCAACTTTCTCCCATGGATTGGCTGGTGGTTTCAAACTGCTGACCTTCTGGTTAGCAACTTAAAGCATAACACAGCACCACCAGAGCTACTGTTTATAAGGTGATTGAAAATACCATGGTTTAGGTGAGGCACAATTTAATACTTACAGTGACATCTTTGCTATTTTCCACTATAGAGAAGTCTGTTGCAGCAGATTTTCCCAATGCAATATGTCATTTGATTCCTTCGCCACTGCTTCCATGAGCATTGATAGTGGATCCAATAAAATTAAATCTTTGGGAACTTCAATCTTTTGTCTGTTTATCACGGTATTGTCATCGGTACAGGGCACAGTTGTGAGGTCTTTTGTTTTCTTTATGACAAGTTGTAATCCACACTGCAGGCTATGATCTTCATCAGTAAGTGCTTCAGTCTTTGTTTTCAGAAAGAAGGTGTCATTTGTATTGTTCAGGTTAATAATGAGTCTTACTCGATTCCTGATGCCACATTCTTCCTTATATAGTCTACTTGCTTGGATATTTGCTCAGCATACAGATTAAATAAACCCGTTGAGAGGTGACAACCCTGAAAAGGATCTTATCTGATTGCAAACCATCTAGTATATCCTTGTCTTGTTTTCACGACTCCCTCTTGGTCCTCATACAGATTCTCCTTGAACAATGAAGTGTTCTGGAATTCAAGTTCTCCTCGAGGCTACCCAGAGTTTGTTAGGGTTCACACAGACAAATACCTCGAATGCCTGGTATAGTCCATGAAATACAAGTACCCATCTTTCTGGTATTCTCTGCTTTCAGTTAGCATCCACCTAACATCATAAATAACATCCCTTGTTCCATATCTACCTTTTTTCCTCATATAATCCAGTTTGCCTGATTATTTGCTCAGTATACAGAATAAATATTATGGTGAGATGTTATAATCTTCATAAACTGTTCCTAATTTTAAATCAGGCAGTATTCCCTTTTTCTAGTAGCACAACTCATATCAATTATATATAGAGTCTGAGGATACAAATATTTAGTGGGGAGCAGATAGTCTCATCTTTCTTTGTGATGTGATTGGTTAATTTGAACTGCACACTTTGTGGTTAGCAGAGCAGTCCCGAAGTCACAATGCCATCATAGTTGCAGAGATAGATATAAAGATAGAGATACATGTTTTCTTTTTTAATTCAAGAGAAAATGAAGGAATGAGTTACCTACTAAATCTAAATTACACACTAAAATATTCATGAGTCTTGTAACAAATTCGCTGAAGTAGTCCTTCAGTATTAGCATTTTTTCAAATCATTTTATTAGGACATATTCCAAACATCATATCATTCAGTAGTTCAGTCATATCAAGTCATTATTTTTACTTTTGTCCATGAAAATAAAGTCATACGCTCTATTAGAAACCTCAGTAATGCATTGCTTGCTTCAAAGATGTTACCTATTCTACCTATTCTAATAAACCTTCCTTCATCTTAGTGGTAAATAGGTTTTTTTCCTTTTATCTTTCAAAGCATAATACCTAGTATAATTTGTCATATTTTAATACTGGTTTTATAAAATTATTGTGTATACCTCTCAGACAGCAAATGTTCCTCAAGTTGATTTATAGCTATGCCACATACATATGTTGGAGCAGAACTGTTCAATAAGGGTTTCCTGAGTGAAATCTCTATTAAGACAGGAGCTCTGGTGAAGTAGTATCTACAGGCTGGGCTGCAACCCAAAAGATCAGCAGTTAGAAACTGCCAGCCACTCAGGGGGAGAAAAGGGGTTTTTCCATTCCCATAAAGACTTAGAGCCTTAGATACTCATAAGGACAGATCTACCTTGACCTACAGGATTGCAAGGAGTCAGCATTGACTTGATGGCAGTGAGTTATGTTTTCAATTTTTATTAAAGCAGATGCTTGTCTTTTGTCCTCATTGAAAAATGGGATTTAACTGCCAAACCTTAGGCTAGTAGTTACACTCAAACATTTGTTGGTATATTAAATTTTAAACTTGACTAATATATTAAATGGGGAACTTAAAAATATATTTTATCAGGAATCATATCGAAGAACAAAAAATTATACTATTGTGTGTACACCTTCCCAACAGGATTGATGAAGACAAATGGGTGCATAAGCAAATGTGGTGAAGAAAGCTGATGGTGCCCAGTTATCAAAAGATATAGTCTGGGGTCTTAAAGGCTTGAAGGTAAACAAGTGACCATCTAGCTCAGAAACTTAAAAGTCTACATGAAAGAAGCACACCAGCCTGTGTGAACAAGAGGTGTCAAAGGGATCAGGTATCAGGCATCAAAGAACAAAAAATCATATCATTGTGAATGAGGAGGAGTGTAGATTGGGGACTCAAGACCCATCTGTAGGCAACTGGACACCCCCTTACAGAAGGGTTTCAGGGAGGAGACGAGCCAGTCAAGGTACATTATAACAATGATGAAACATACAACTTTCCTCTAATTCCTAAATGTTTCCTCCTCTTCCTTCCCCCACTATCATGATCCCAATTCTACCTTACAAATCTGCCTAGACCAGAGGATGTACACTGCTACAGATAGAAACTGGAAACACAGGAGATCCAGGATGCATGATCCCTTCAGGACCAATAGTGAGAGTGATGATACCAGCAGGTGGAGGGAGGGTGGGTTTGAAAGGGGGAACAGATTAAAAGGATCTACATATAACCTCCTCCCTGGGGGATGGACAACAGAAAAGTGGGTGAAGGGAGATGTAGAACAGTGTAAGATATGACAAAATAATAATAATTTATAAATGATCAAGGGTTCATGAAGAAAGGGGGAGCAGGGAGGGAGGGGAAAATGAGGAGCTGATGCCAAGGGCTCAAGTAGAAAACAAATGTTTGGAAGATGATGATGGCAATGAATGTACAAATGTGCTTGACACAATTGATGTATGTATGGATTGTGATGAGTTGTATGAGAACCCAATAAAATTATTAAAATATATATCTTATTATTTTTAGTATTATATATTAATATAATGTTATTAGTTAACTGTGATGTTTAATAGAGTTTTAGCTGCATCAACTGACATTATAATTTCTATTTTTATTATGATTTTTGCATTTAACTTTTTCTGTTGTTTTCCTTTAACTTTATATGTCTATCCCTAGCACCCTTGATTTATATTGCTATTTCTAAGAACTGGTTAATTTCCTCTCTAAGGCTAGTAAAATTGTTCCTCAAGTGAGAGCCTTCAGTTCTGAATGGATTTCAGTCTGCATGGGGTGGCCTTTATAGTTTAGTAATCCCTTTTGATGCAGTGGTGAAAGTGCTCAGCTGCTAACCAAAAGGTCAGCAGTGTGAACCCACATCTTTGTAGGAGCAAGATATGGCAGTGTGATTTTGTGAAGATTCACGCTCTCAAAAAACCTCTGGGCAGTTCTACCCTGTTGTATATGGTTGCAATCAATCCAAATCAGTTCATTGACACTGGGTTTATTGTCTAGAATGTCATCAATCAACTACTTTCTTTAGAATACTTGATTGTGTTCCTGTATTATAACTTACCATAACCATATAGGATCTTTATATTAAATATAATATTAGCATATTTATCTCCTTTCCCTTTCAATAACTAATGTGAAGCTAGTCATGTTATAATTCTGAACAATAGGGCTTAGTGGAAAATGTATGGTTTCAAATTTCTATTTTCTCTCTTCATAGCCATATTTTAGAGGAAATCATTATTTCATGTTATTAATGATTTATGCTATATGTTCAATTGTTTTCTGAGTGTGAAACTTTGAATATATATATTTATTTATTTTTAAATACTTATATTGGGGGCTCTTACATCTCTTATCAGAATCCATACGTTCATCCAGTGTGTCAAGCACATTTGCACATATGCCACCATCATCATTTTCAAAGCATTCTCTTCCCACTTGAGCCCCTGATGTCAGCTCGCATTTCTTCCACACCCTCCCCCACCTTCCCCCACTTGCCCTCCCTCACAATTCCTTGATAATTTATAGATCAGTATTTTCATATCTTAAATAGTCCTCCCTTGCCATTCACCCACTTTACCACTGTTTGTGCCCCTGGGAGGGGGTGATATGCGGATCCTTATGATCATTTTCCCCTTTCTCTCCCTCCCTCCCCGACTCCTCTTGGTATCTCTACTCTTATTGTTGGCCCTGAGGGGTTTAGCTGTCCCGGATTTCCTATGTTTTGGGCTGTTATCTGTAGCAGTGTGAATGTTGTGGTCTAATCTGATTTGTAACATAGAATTGAGGTCTTGATAGCGCCAAAGAACTAGAAGAAAGTTGTATGTTTCATTGATGCTATACTGCACCCCAGCTGACTCATCTCTTCCCTGTGACCCCTCTGTGAGGGGGTGTCCAATTGTCTACACGTGGGCATTGTGTCTCCACTCCACTCCCTCACCCACTCCCCATTCACTTTGGGTATGATTTTATTCTGGGTCTTAGATGCCTGATAACTGATCCCATAGACACCTCATAATCACACAGGCTGCTGTGCTTCTTCCATGTGTGCTTTGTTGCTTCTGAGCTAGATGGCTCCTTGTTTATCGTCAAGCCTTAAGACCCCAGATGCTATATCTTTTGATAGCCGGGCACCATCAGCTTTCTTCTCCACATTTGCTTATGCACTCATTTTGTCTTCAGTGATTGTTTCGGGAAGGTGAACATCATAGAATGCTGCATTGTTAGAGCAGATTGGTCTTGTGTTAAGGGAGCATTTGAGTCCAGGCTCAATGTCCATCTGCAACCTTAATTTTTAAGATATAGATATGAATAAATAGTTGTATTCCCCTATTGTTATATATATGTGTGTGTGTGCATGTGTATATGTATATGGGGGTGTGTGTATATATGTATATATATATACATATGTACATGCCTGTATTTAGACCTCTATAAATGTCCTTTACCTCCTGGTTATTTCCTCCATTTCCTTTTACTTTCCTCTTGTCCCACCATCAGGTTCGGCCTTCATTCGCATTTAGTAATTCCGCACAGATACATTGCCCTTGATTAGGCCCCACTAGGCATCCTACACCCTTCTCTCCATTGATTTTAGTTCACTTGTTATTTTAACTGTTTCTTGAAATTTTTTCTCACCAAAAATATGAGAAGGATTTTGAGAGCAACTAGAAACTTAAATTTAAGCCTTAAAATCATAATTCTTACAGCGTAAGGCACAGGACACTTCATCGGAGCCTTTGAGGCTTCTGGCCATTATTTGACTTCCAGACAATGTCCATCGTTTTCATGTTATTATTGAGTCTTCGCATAGGAAAGTGATCCCATTGCATGTTTGCTCAGTGACTAAGGTGACTAAGTTCAGTCTCCCTAAATTCAGTCTCCCTAGCTGCCCTCAGGGGAGTTCCCAGACAAAATGCTGCCTGGCTCTGTGCCATCAGCATGATCAGTTGCAAATCAACCACTGTGATTCCTAGGGTTTCAATTGGCTGATTTTCAACAGTAGATCTTTTCTTGCCAGTGTGCCTCAGAATAGAAGTTCTATTGAATTCCATTCAGCAATCACTACAGACAAAGGGAGATGCTTGCCCAGGTCACTTGCACGGAAGACAGGAATTCTCCCAACAAACTAATGATCCCGCTCCTATTTAGAGCCAATATTTCTCAATTGTTTATACAACCAAAGTGAAATTATGAGTCACTGGGTTTCAAACTACAGTCTGTGTCTTGGGAGCTCCTCAGAATTGGGTTAGGAAAGAAGCAGTGGAGAATCCAGATGAACGTAGCTTACGAATCACCATCGCAGCTTCGCTTTTATGTAACAAGTCTTAATTAGGGAGTGAGCTCATGTTTCTCTTTCATATGTTGGTATTGTGACATGAGTTCGTAGAAAACAGAGTATGCTCCTCCTTAGCACAGCCAGAAAAGCAATGTTCTGTATCTTTATGTTAAAGAGCAGAATGACCCTGTCCAAGCAGCCTTAGTGCTTAGTCCAAGCAGATTAAACTCTGCTCTATTTTACTTTCCTCATCGTAGACAATTCATAATTCTGGCATTCTCTGTTTTTTTTGTAAAATGAGTGAAATTTTGGATGGGAACCAGCTCCATATAGCAGATGAAGTCAAGTTTATTGTAGCTCCTGATATGCTCTCTGCCCAAAGAAATCATGCTACTAGGATTAGAAATCTTCCCGAGGGCACAGTTTCGTTCCATTCCCATTCCGATCCTTGTTTCCTGGGCAATGTGGAAAAATAAGCCACTTTTCCCACTCCTAAAGCCACCAGCCCAGATAAAGGCAAAGAGAAGGAGGCTGAGGGTGGCATTATTGCCTGTGATGATTGTGGCTGACACGGAGTCTTGCTTTTCAAGGCACGGATGTGGAAACTCTACTTCTCTTCACATGGGAGATACGTTTGAATTTAGTATTAGTGACAAACAGAGGCCTGGTCAGCAGAGTGCAACTTGTGTGTGACTTTTAGGCCAAAATTCCAACTCTGAGAGGCTGTTGGGTATATGGCAATGCCGAAGGATAATTTTGGATTTATTGAAACAGCCAATCGAGATAAGGAAATCTTTTTCCATTACAATGAGTTCTCTGGTGATGTCAATAGCCTGGAATTGGGAGACACAGTCGAGTGTAGCTTGTCCAAAGGCAAAAGCAACAACGTCAGTGCAGAGAAAGTGACTAAAACACGCTTAGTGAATGGTATTACTGAAGAAGCTGATCCCACGATCTACTCTGGTAAAGTCATTCGTCCCCTAAGGCGTGTTGATCCACCACAGACTGAGGACGGAGGAATGATTGTGATTGTGGAAGAAGGGGGTATGAAAGGGGAGTTGTATCCACTTGGCATAGTTGGGGTGGCAACAAAGGGGCTTGCCTGCAGAAAGGGGAGAGTGCCAAGTGCCAGCCATGTGTCCTGGGCTAGAATGCACAGACTATGGCCTACAACATCACACCCCTGCATAGGGCCACAGTCGAGTGTGTGAAAGGTCAGTTTGGCTTCATTAACTATGAAGTAGGAGACAGCAAGAAGCTCTTTTTCCACGTGAAGGAAATTCAGGGTAGCATTGAGCTATAGGCAGGAGATGAAGTGGGGTTCTCGGTGATTCTTAATCAGCGCACTGGCAAATGCAGCGCCTGTAATGTTTGGCATGTCTGCGAAGGCCCCAAAGCTGTTGCCACTCCAAGATCTGATCGGTTGGCCAATCTCTTGAAGAGCATCACCCTGGATGATGGTAGTGCTCCTTGCCTCACAGTTTTCCATCAGTCAAGGGGACCAGATAACTCAATGGGTTTAGGTGCTGCCAAAAGAAAGATTCGTCAGGCTGGTGTCATTGACTAATCACATCCACAAAGCATATCATTAATCCACTATGATCAAGTTGAGGCGGGAGGCGGGGATGGGGGTGGAGGGTGGGGGTGGGGGTGGGGGTAGTTGGTGAATGATTCTGAATATCTCCTTCTTCATCCTTCCCCAAACTGGAATACTTATTCTAATGAGCTATTACACCAGTTTTAACCCCTTCCTCGTGTTATGTTTAAAAATAAATAAATGTAAGAAAACCATTTTAAAATTATGTACAGTTCCAGTTTGGAAAACTTAAGGTGGCTCCTTATAGTATCAATTTTAGGAGCTTTATTTGGTGCATTTAGCCAACTGGTAATTGCAAAATCCACTTCACCCAATTATAGATTGTTACCTTGTTGGTCCTATGAAATTCTGCACTTGATATTTCGTGTCTATTTTGTCTTCATATTTCTGGCAAGATGCTCTGCCTTAGTCCTCAGTGGCAATTCTTCTCTTTCTTTCCTGTTCATTATGCTTTAATTCTGAGGATCAGATGAGGGTAGACTATATTACCTTTTAAAAATTACAAAAATGTATAGACAAAATGGTATGTCAAAACAAAATTAACAAATATTGTGCCTGAAAAAAGTTATTTTGATTAATCATCATATGATTTATTTATTATGATTTAGTTGGGGGTTACATTATAGATCATCAGAATTGTTAAATAACTGAATGAATGTGAAGGACTTAAACAGCTCCTTGACATTAAAATATATTCATACACAATATACAAAACATAGTTTAAAGAAAGTAAAGATCTAAGTTGCATGCATCTTCCATGTCATGATGCCTTACAATTCCTGGGAATGGGAGGGGAGACTCAATATTTTAGTCCTCTGGTATCTGGTCCTCAACCAGTTACTGCCTCTTTGGTTTGCACAGGGCATGTAAGCTCAGGCTAGCTTCTGTTTAAGTTTTGCCTTTGGAGACTCATAGTTTGTTTGTCTGCATAAATGCATTTGTACTTAAGTTTAAGGTGCGTGTTACATTTCTTGTCCCTCAATTTGTAACTGGGAAAGTTGCTTTGAATTCCTTATCTTTCTTTGTTCCTTTCTTCCTATGGTTTGCTTTTCTAAAATTCAATGTTATATTTTATTTTTCTGCTTTTCAGAAAGATAGAAAAAAATAAGATAAGAGAGGAGAGCAGACAAGTCCAGATGAGACAAGAGGAGATAAGGCAAAGAGGAAAGATAAGAGAGGTTTACTGGAAGACTGGTCCTTGATGTTCTCTTAGATTGGAAGAGTTCATTTGAATTGCAGTAGTGTGCCAAATATGCCCTTACTATCATATTTTCTTACTCAAGAGTCAGCTTTAGATGTGAAAATAGATCATTTGTTCCTTTTGAGGTCAACATGTCACAGAAGGAACAGCTCAACACTGTGTTTATACTGAAATGAGTTTCTGAGCCGTGCAGGAGCAGAGGTGGTAATACATAGCATGATTACATTTAATTTATATTTCAATTCTAACTCTCTTGTGCCCTGACTCTGATTTCTCATTTTCCTTCTTTGTGACAGTGGCACATAGGGTGATGACTAGAGATTTTCATCAGTAACTCCCAAATCTCTACTCTGGTTAGTATGCTCTGGCAGTCTTCTCCCTACAATGTTTTCTTTTTGTTTGGCTCTGGAAATTTGGTGGCTTTCTTTTTCCCCTGCTCATTTTTCTTTGTGTCAAAAATATAGCCATATCTAAAATTTGGGCTTCCCTTATAATATCTAATACATGAAATGTTTTGATTTATTTCAATCAGATGATAACACAGTTAATTACCAACCATGTCTTCTAATTAATTACAGTCATTATCCATGTGCTTAGGAAATTATTTTTTTTCTCAGAAATTAGTGAACATTTCTGCTTATTATATTTGTAGAAAAGAGAAATGTGAAATACGAGGTTCATAAAAGCCATGATCATTAATAGATATAGACTCATATATTTTAATTTTATTATAAACTCAAAGTTTTATAATATTATTATAATTATTCTCACATTCCATTAAACTTAGATTTTTGCATTGAAGTAATAAATATCTGTGAGCTTTGAACATTATCTACCATTTTTCATGTTATAACCTTTTGCTTTCATATGAAATCGCTGAATTTTCCCTAGGGATAATTGTGCAATTCCTTATAATTAGCTCTTTTAAAAACTCCACTATAACTTTTTGGATTGTTTCAACGGTTGCAGGCGCAGGAGGCTGTTCCTGCTCCTCCGTTTCTCCAACTTCTGGTTCTCTGATCCTTGAGAGGCCTCTGCCAGCTAGACTGTCACACGTTCCACCCTTTGAAGCCAGCATGTTCGAGGGACGCCTGGTCCAGGGTCCCATCCTGAAGGATGTGCTGGAGGCTCTCAAGGATCTCATCAATAAGGCCTGCTGGGACGTCAGCTCGAGGGCCGCGAACCTGCAGAGGATGGATTCGTCCACGTCTCCCAGGTGCAGCAGCTCACTTTGTGCTCTAAAGGCTATGATATCAACCGTTGTGACCGCAACCTGGCCGTGGGGGTGAACCTCACCAGCATGTCCAAAATACTAAAGTGTGCTGACAATGAGGACATCATCACACTCAGGGAAGAAGGTCACGCAGACACCTTGGCACTGGTATTTGAAGCATCAAACCAAGAAAATG
The DNA here is from genome assembly GCF_050624435.1 of Tenrec ecaudatus. Classification (NCBI taxonomy): domain Eukaryota; kingdom Metazoa; phylum Chordata; class Mammalia; order Afrosoricida; family Tenrecidae; genus Tenrec; species Tenrec ecaudatus. Next base: position 173,751,490 of record NC_134531.1, on the reverse strand, counting down.
TTTCAGACTATGAAATGAAGTTGATGGATTTAGATGCGGAACAACTTGGAATTCCAGAGGAGGAGTGTAGCTGGGTAGTAAAGATGCCTTCTGGTGAATTTGAACGTAACTATCGAGCTCTCAGTCATATTGGAGATGCTGCTGTCACTCCTTATTTTTTTTAAACATTTTATTAGGGGCTCATACAACTCTTATCACAATCCATACATATACATACATCAATTGTATAAAGCCTATCTGTACATTCTTTTCCCTAATCATTTTCAAAGCATTTGTTCTCCACTTAAGCCCTTTGCATCAGGTCCTCTTTTTTTCCCCTCCCTACCGCTCCCCACTCCCTCTTGAGCCCTTGATAAATTATAGATTATTATTTTGTCATATCTTGCCCTATCCGGCGTCTCCCTTCATCCCCTTCTCTGCTGTCACTTCTTGTGCAAAAGATGGAGTGAAATTTTCTGCAAGTAGATAATTCAGAAATGGAAATATTAAGTTGTCACAAACAAGCCGCGTTGATAAAGTGGAGGAGGCTGTTACCATAGAAATGAATGAGCCCGTTCAGCTAACTTTTGCACTTAGATACCTGAACCTCTTCAAAAAAGCCACTCAATTCTCTTCTACAGTACCACTCAGTATGTCTGCAGTGGTACCCACTTGTTGTGGAGTACAGTATTGCTGATATGGGACACTTAAAGTACTGTTAGGCTCCCAAGATTGAGACTGAAGAAGGATCTTAGACTCACTAAAAATCAAAATTCCAAGAAAAATAAAGCTCTTTGAGAAATGCTTCTGAGATGCCAGCATGTACTTAAGTCTTTGTCACCAAATCTGTACCACTGAGTGCTTGTGTAGATAGCATTTTCTGTAACTTCTCTATTTTTCACCACTCTTTGAAAGTTTGTTGGAAATTTCCAAAGTCCAGTCTATTAACCTAGAAATACTACTTTCTACCCTACCTAGAAGAACTCTTACACAGTTTTATAAGAGGATCTAAGAATGTTTTTTTCAGTTCAAATAAAGTTGTCTAAATTTCAAAAAAAATGGGGTGCTTAAAAATTATGATGATGTAAAAAAAGAAAGAAGAATGTTTAACATCGAAAAAAAATCAGATTTGTGTTGTTCATACGTACTAAAACACACTAAGCACTTTTTAAAAATAAGTAGTTCCACACTGAAACCTTAGCATCAGATATTTGCTGAATTATTACTTTGTTCCTGGATCTATGTTGGGTGACATGTTGGGCTGATAACCCAACTGGGACTCACCAGATGCTGTGCGAGTAAAGGAGGAGGTGATCTACGTCCATAACGAAACCCACAGGGCCTGTTCTACTCGCATATAGAGAGTGGCTATGAAATGGGTCTACTTAATGGCAGTGTATATATATATATCACCACCTTACCTTTTACATTATTCTACATTATTAATTCTTGAAGCGATTCCCTTCTTTCTGCTCTCCATCCTAGACTACTCTTGCCATGAACTCCATCCTTCACCTCTGAATTGCATACCTGTAGCACAACTAGGTAAAAGACTCCTAGTTCATTTCTCATTATTCTTTTTCTTAAACATGCATAGGTAATCAATAATGTTCAATATGAACATTGCCATCATCAATTATATTCCTAGACTCAAAAATGTTCCAGACAAGATGAAAAACTTTTATGTGTATTTCTTTTCTTTACAAGGAGTAAGGAATAAGAACATTGAGGATCTTCACTCAACTAATTTTATATTCCAGAGTCTTTGTATTTTACCACAGAGTTCAATCAAAATATTTCCTGTGATCACATGAAGTGGGATGTAGTCCAGCATAGTGTAATAGCACAGAATTGTTAACTAGGAATGTTACTTCTTCAACCATGTTTGAGGCACCATTAAGTTTCAGAAGGGGCAGGACAATGGCTTATCTGAGAGGCTGTCTCCTCTTGGAACTATAGAAACATGAAACTAACTCTAAGGGAAGAAGCAGACAGCATGTCATTTTTGACTTCCAGATGCAAAGGTAGTCATAGTCAACATACAATACACAATAGAAATAATTTGCATCTCTTGTCTTATGTCACCAATCCTCAAACATTTTAACTCAAGACGAATTCATATTTCTATATTTATGATATATGCACATGTATAACAATATTGCTACTAGGGTTCCAGTTCAACCATGTATGTATGGATTCATTCCAAACTAGAGGCTTTCTGTACATTAAGTTGTAATTCATTTTGAAGGCTATGATCTTTTATGTGAATGAGGAAATGTTTAGATTTCTCACTGAATGTTTTCAATAAGTCTCCCTCCAATTCTGATGTTGCATTCTTCTTCAGAGAGTCCGGCTTCTTTGATTATTTGCTTCACATAAGGATTGAACAAGCATGGTGAGAAGATACAACCCTGACACGTAACTGTCCTAATTTAAACGGTGCAGCATCCCCTTCTTCCGAGCACACCACTGATCCATGTGCAGATTTGCCTTCGCATAATTAAGTACTCTTTAATTCTTATCCCTGGTTTATTATGACCCACACAGTTGAATGTGTAATCAATAAAACACAATTGAATACATTCTGGTATTCTTTGCTTGAAACAAGATCCATCTGACACCAACAATAACATCCTTTATTCCAGGTATTCTTCAGATCCTGGACTGAACCTTCGGCAGCTCCCTATCAATTTACTGCTGTGACAATTGGATGATTTTCAGGAACATTTTATTTGTGTGTTAAATCACTGCCATTCTTCTTTTTCCTTTCGTTAGGATTGGTCCACATATGGATCTCTTCCAGTCAGTTAGCCAGGTAGCTGCTTCCAAATTTCTTGGCATAGATCAGTGAGTGCCCCTAGTGCTTCTCTAGCCTCTTGAAAGATTCCAGTTGGCATTCCAACCATTACTAGAGCCTTGTTTTTTGTATGTATTCAGTGAAGTTGGATCTTCTTCCTTGTTTTATATAATGCCTTCAGTACCATTGTTTCTTGATCATATGCTACCTCTTGAAATTGTTGAATGTTGACTAGTGATTTTGTACAGTAACTGTGTGTGATGTCAAGGATCTAATCTTGCTGGGATCCACAATTAATGCTTATGAAAGAAGCAGTAAGGGATCAAACTATGCATTTAATTGGGTCAATCTGATGTTCACAACCTCTTTAAATTGCTGAAAGCAAGAATTCTACTTTGAGGGTTAACTAAGATGCACATGATCCAAGTCTTGATATTTTCAATCACTTCCTAGGCATATGAAACTTGGACATTTAATAAGGAAAGAATTGATGCAATTGAATTATGTTACTTATGAAGAATATTGAAAGTACCATGGGTTTCTAGATGGCATCTAATAAAAACAACATGCCAAAAAAATGTGTTTGATCATATCTCTTCTAAAGAGATGATTTAAGAAGCAGTCTCTCAATAACATAATTATTTAATCTCCTTAGGGTGTCTGAAAATAGTCCAATGGTCTAATAAAAAATTGATTCCAAATTTGAGCTGACAGCCAATATAAATTCAAGGCAGAAAGATCAGTTCAGAAGTTTATGATGACTACTTTTTAGAATTCCAAAGGGTTAATATTGATAGATTTTCTTGAAGCATACAGAAAAATTCATGGGAGTGATGAGTGATTATCCGAAGATGTTCTAGGAAAATTGAAAATAGAGTAGTTGGTAAAAGAGTCAGGAAAATTTCACCGAGATTATTTTTCCCATAAAGACAATTCAAAAGACCTTTGAGAGTTTCATTGAAAATGTTACCCCTTCTACCTTACAGACCCGATCTTGACTTTTCCATCAGCTTTTTTGTCCTCTAAAGTCAAAGAACATTGGAGATGGAATCATTTTAATCCTGCAGCCTGCTCAAATAGCCATTGTATGCAGAATTTTTCAGAAGGGATATATGGATGGAATCACTGCTTTCTGGATTGCTGTAGCTAGAGGAGGATCCAGATAGTTTCCTATTTTGATATTTTGGTCTAATAAAGGTTTTATGATTTTCTATTACTAATTGTCAGTTTGTCATAGGGTTGCAGCTTGTGTGTTACTGTGATGATAAAAGCTGTATCATTTCTATTTCAAATGCCAAAGGGTCACCAAAACTGAGCACAGTTGAACAGAGCGCTCAGATTAAAAAAATAGGACACATAAGGAATACACTGTACAGAGAGCCACTGTATTAGAAGAACTCGTGACACACAACCGTTTCAAGAGGTTGCATCTAAGCAGAAACAATGGTATTGAAGGAAAGATATCCAAACTGCACTGAGAGCAGTAGCCACAAACAAGCCTCCCGGAATTCATGAAATACCGATTGAAATGTTTCCACAAGCTGAGTGAGCACTGGAAACACTCACTAATCTAAGCCAGGAAATTTGGAAGACAGCTACTTGGCCAACTGACTGGAAGAGATAAATTTTTGTACCAATTCCAAAGAAAAATGACCCAACAATGTTCAAATTATAGAACAATTCCATTAATATTACATGTAAATAAACTGTTGCTGCAACATGTAAATGTAACATGTAAATAAAATGTTGCTGACGATCATGCAAGAACAGCTGTTGCAGTACATTGACAGGAATCTGAAGAGTTTCAGACTAGGTTCAAAGGGAGATATGGAACGAGGATATCGCTGATATCCGGTGGATCTTGATTAAAAGCAGAGCATCTCAGAGAGATGCTTGATTGTGTTTTATTGACTTTACAGAGGCTATGGACTCTGCGGACCCTGACAAACTACGGACAGCCTTCAGAAAAATGAGAATCCCCAAATCCTACATTGACCTACGCGGGACCTGTGGATTGATCTAGAGACAGTTGTGCGAACAGAACAAGGTAATACAGCCTGTTTTAAAGTCAGGAAGGGTATGCATCAGGGTTGTGTCTTTTACCATATTTGTTCAATCTATATACTAAGCAAATAATCACAGAAGCTGGACTATATTAAGAAGAATGTGACATCAGGGATGGAGGAAAGTTTAATAACAATCTTCAATATCCAAATGGCATAACTTTGCTAACCAAAATTGAGGAGGACTTGAAGCACTAGCTAATGAAAACCGAGGATCGCAGCCCTCAGTGTGGATTACAACTCAATGTGAAGAAATCCAACATCCTCACAACCAGACCAGTAGGTAATATCATAATAAATGGAGAAAAGATGGAGGTTGTCAAGGGTTTTGTCTTACTTGGATCCAGAATCAATGCTTCTGGAAGCAGCATTCATGAGATCAAAGGCACACCACATTGGGTAAATTTGTTGCACAAGACCTTGCTGAAGTATAGGAAAGAAAGAAAGGAGGTCACTTTGAGGGTTAAGGTGTGCCTGATTCAAGCCACAATATTTTCAATAGTCTCATATGTATGTGAAAGGTGAACATTGAATAAGGAAAACTAAATATAGCGGATGCATTTGAATTATGGTGTTGAAGGAGAATATTGAAAATACTATGGACTGCCAAAAGAAAACACTCATCTGTGTGGGAAGTACAGCCACAATGCTCCTTAGAGGCAAGGATGGTGAAACTTAGTCTCATGTACTTTGCACGTTTTGTCAGGCAATCCTAGTTTCTTGAGAAGGACATTATGCTTGGTGTGATAGTTACGGGGTTTTTTTTGTGCCAACATGGTACTTGAAAGAAGATATGGGTGGAGTCTAGCCTGTTGATCAGGTCACAGCTAGATGGAGCCTCCTGGTGGGTGTGGCCTTCTCACAAGGAGAATGCTAGGAACTTGCTTCTCTCTGCCTTCACCTTCCTGCACTAATAGAGCTGCTGGGGACATGCTAGATATCTACTAGAGTCCCATGATGTTTCCAACCCTCTTGGATCCACAAGATTTTTCACCCATCAGCCTGTTATCTTCTTGCATTTTGCATCATTGTACATGGCTTTGTGAGTCTGAAGAGGCATTTATGGACTAGTACCGGACTTTTGGAATAGTATCAGATTTAAGGATTTAATCTGGACCAGACTGAGATGTTGACCTGAAATACAACTACTTCTTAATATAAAGCTCTTTCCTATACTTACATACATGCATGCATGCATACATACATACATGTCTCTGGTTTTGTTTCTTTAGCCAAGCTAGCCTAACACACTTGGTAAAATAAAGCAGAAGTGAAAGGGGAAGTCTTTCAACAAGATGTATTCACACCATTACTACATCAAGGGACTGAAACATAAGAACAATTGTGAGAATGGACAGGAACTGGCAGTGTTTTCTTCTATTGTACTATGAATTAGAACCATCTTGACTGTACTTAATAACAATAATGTTATTGTTTTGTTGGGTTTTACTTCCTTTGTTGTTTTGTTTGGCTAGCCTGGGTTTTGTGTTTATTAATGTCTCTGCATGTCTATCTAAATAAGATAGGCGGAATAAACAATTTGGAGATGAAAAGCCAGAATCAATGGTTCTGGGGTAGGGGGGGATATGGGAGAAGAGGAGGTAGGAGGAAGGAAGGTGGTGTGTGGAAAACAACCCAGGGACAAGGGAACAACAAATGCACTCAAAGCAATGGAGAGAAGAGCATAGGATGCCCAGTGGAGCTTAATAAAGGGCATTGTAGCAGTGAGGAATTACTAACTCCAAAGGAAGGCTGAGCATGATGGTGAGACAAGAGGAAAGTAAAAGAAAATAGAGGAAGGAACCAGGAGACAAAAGACATTTATAGAGATCTAAATACAGGCAAGTGCATATGTAAATATATTTATATATAACAAGGGGGAATAGATCTATGTACTTATATCTATATGTTAAGAATTAAGGTTACAGATGGGCCTTGAGTCTCAACTCAAGTACTCCCTCAACACAAGGCCACTTTGTTCTAAAATTGCAGCATTCTGTGACACTCACCTTCCTGACATGATAATGGAAGACAAAATGGATGCATAAGCAAATGTAGTGAAGAAAGCTGATGGTGCCCGGCTATCAAAAGATATAGTGTCTGGGGTCTTAATAATCTTGAAGATAAGCAAGCAGCCATCTAAGTGAGAAGAAACAAAGCCCACACGGTAGAAGCACACCAGCCTTTGTGATCATGAGATGCTGATGGGATCAGATATCAGGCATCTAATACCCAGAACAAAATCATACCCACTGTGAATGGAAGTGGGGGTGGAGGCATATAGTGGAGACTCAAAGCCCATTTGTAGACAATTGGATATCTCCTCACAGAAGGGTCACAAAGAAGAGATGAGCCAGTAGGGTATAATGATAAAACACCACTGATGAAACACACAAAATTCCTCTGGTTCTTTAATGCTTCCTCCCCACAACTATCATGACCTCAATTCTACCTTACAAATTAGATTAGACCAGAACATGCACAGTGCTACAGATAAGAGTAAAAAACACAGGGAATCCAGGATAGATCAATCCCTCAGGGCCAACAATGAGAACAGAGTTACCAGGAGGATAAGGGGAAGATTGGGGGAGCAAGGGGGACTTGATCACAGAATCAACATATAACCCCCTCCCAGGGGGATGAACAATGGATAAGTGGGTGAAGGATGACCCATGTCAGAAAAAGGAAGGAGGATTTTACTACTAGCAAAAAAGGAGCATCAGGAGGGAAGCATGTAATTTGGACCCAAAAATCACTGCACATTGAACCTCCTTGGTCTAGAATACAGTGGTGACACCAAAGAAGTGGCAGAGAAGCAGCAGCATAACCATGTGCCAGATGATGACACTGAATGTTCGAACACCCAGCCCAAAGACCAAGTAAAGCTGAGTGTTCTTGAACAGGATACCAACTTGTGGAGTAGAATGCCTCTGGGAAGTTAATTGGAGGAGCTTGGTTTGGTGACCTATGGCTGAGGCTTATGATAGAGTGACATTTATGGGCAGCCCTAAATAAAATTTTTTAACAGTTGATGAATAGGCCATGTTGTGGGACAGAGTGTGGCTTGCCTGTGGCTATGGCAGAGACTGTCCTGATAGAGTACTGAGTATTTCCACCTCACTTGTACCCTGTTAGCTTCCCTAATTGTTAAACCCATAATTGTAAATATGACCTGTGAGCTCTCTGTGTTCATTACAATGAATTGTTGACACAAGCAGAAAAGTAGACTACAGGGAAATCAGAATACTATGGAAGGAATATTTGGTGCCGGGATAAGTTAAGAAATGGATTAAGGGTGATGGCACAACTGACTTCTGCCTCATGGCTTTGGGGTTTAAATGCATCTTGGTAACATTTGGCATTAAGGGACAGAAATAAAATCACTTGTTTATGTTAGATACAATGTTTTTCTGGCTGAGAATCCCTGGAAATCTCTTAGAATGCTGTTTTTCTTACAAAGAAATTTACAAGTCAGTGTAGATTAAATAGTAATGGCACCAAACAAGAAACTTAGAACTTGTCGAACTATGTTATTATTATATATTGTCTAGTTGATTTCAATTCATAGCAGAACTATGTTTAATAGAATGAAACACTGCCCGATCCCATACTATATTCACCATTGTTATTAAGTTTGAGTACATTGCTGCAACCCTTATGCTACCAAGAGATTTTTATGTTACCAAGGATGTACTTTTCCAAGGACTAAACTCTCCTGATAACATATCCAAAATACATAGAGTGACATTTCGACATCCTTGCTTTTAAGAACAATCAGTCTTCATTCTTCCAAGACAAATTTGTTTGTTCTTCTGGAAGTCCACTGTGCTTTTAGTAGTCTTCCCCAGCACCATAATTCCTCTACAGCAATTTTCCTGTGTTCTTGTCAAGTTTTCACACACATATAAGGTGGTTGAAATATCATGGCTTGGCTCAGGTGCACCTTAGCCTTTAAACATATTATCTTGTAGGATGCAGAAAAATTTGCCCCAGGTTGTTCCCCATATTTATCGTATGCCCAACCTATGACACTGCTTGCAACACACGCTAACTGATGGTAGCACACTTGGAAGCAAGCTGCTTAGAGGTATTCTCTCTGAGGGCATCAGCCATCTAGAGCAATCATTTACTATTGTCTGTCCAACTGTAGGTGTGGCACACTCCCTTCT